>NC_056744.1:86207202-86284702 GCF_019279795.1 Protopterus annectens | reverse complement strand
TGCTTGGGTAGGAGCTGACTCCCTCCCATGACCCTGAATGCTTGGGTAGGAGCTGACTCCCTCCCATGACCCTGAATGCTTGGGTAGGAGCTGACTCCCTCCCATGACCCTGAATGCTTGGGTAGGAGCTGACTCCCTCCCATGACCCTGAATGCTTGGGCAGGAGCTGACTCCCTCCCATGACCCTGAATGCTTGGGTAGGAGCTGACTCCCTCCCATGACCCTGAATGCTTGGGCAGGAGCTGACTCCCTCCCATGACCCTGAATGCTTGGGTAGGAGCTGACTCCCTCCCATGACCCTGAATGCTTGGGTAGGAGCTGACTCCCTCCCATGACCCTGAAATGGAGAAGGCAGGTTATAAAGAAAGAATCAATCACTGCTCAAGTGAATCACTTTTAAGTGAGAACAAATATTTTGAAACTGTAGTATTATTTATTATTACATTTTTGTATAATAAACAAGCATTTTATGAAAATGAACATTGTAGAACAATTAAAGACATACATATTCATTACTCAGCTAATATTGTAAAGTATTTCAGAAAATATTAATGTAAAAAACTATATATATTACAAAAGTGTGCTGATCTAATTAGAACATACTTTTAGTGAGTGGATCTGCAGATCTGTCTCTGGGGACATACAGCCAAACAGAAAAAAAAATTCCTACCCACATTTATTTCTCATCCTCACTTCCTCCCAGTAATGGGGTACCCAGAGACATGTTTTCATTGGACATGGAAGACTCAACCCCCCCCCACCTAGGGAATATAATGAGGAAAGACCATGACAGGGATAAACAAGTTAATCAGTAGGTGGAGCAAAGCGGATATACTTATAAAATTGCGTTATTTTTTCTTTTGAGTGTGCTTGTGTGTGTGCTTGTGTGTGTGTGTGTGTGTGTGTGTGTGTGTGTGTGTGTGTGTGTGTGTGTGTGTGTGTGTGTGTGTGTTTGTTTTCTGCAGTCATTGTCTGGAGCACTTATTATAGGTGCATGTTGATTGTATTTTAAGCACCCCATTGTCCAATCAAACTATATAGTTTTCTGAGCCCATTTCATAATTAAAACAGATACACTACATCAAATTCAAATACTACTTGTGTAAGCCAAGGCAGAAGGCTCCACCCACATAATAGTAATTTACAAAAAACATATGTACATTACTCCTTCTCTTACAGCTATGCCACTAGTACTAATCATTTAACGTGGCAGTAATGCCACTGGTACTCATCATTAATGAGGCAGCAATATCACTGGTACTCATCATTAATGTGATTGCAATGCCACTAGTACTCATCATTAATAGGGCATTAATACCACTTGTATTCATCATTAATGGGAATAGTAACAACACTGATATTCATCATTAATGTGACTGTAATGCTACTGGTACTTATTAATAGAGCATTAATACCACATGTATTCATTATTATTGGGATAGTAATACTACTGGTACTCATCATTAATGGGACATTAATGCCACTGGTACTCATCATTAATAGGGCATTAATACCACTTTCATCCATTATTAATGGGATAGTAATACCACTGGTACTCATCATTAATGTGGCATTAATGCCACTGGTACTCATCTTTAATAAGGCATTGATACCACTTATATTCATCATTAATGGGTAGTAATACTACTGATACTTATTAATGGGCAGTAATACTACTGGTACTCATCATTAATGGGGCAGTAATACTAGCGGTACTCATCATTAACGTGTCAGGAATACCACTGGTATTCATCACTAATGATGTAGTAATACTACTAGTACTTATCATTAATGGGCATTGGGCAGTAATACTACTGGTACTCATCATTAATGTGTCAGTAATACCACTGGTATCCATCATTAATGATGCAGTAATACTACTAATACGTATCATTAATGGGCAGTAATACTACTGGCACTCTTTAGTAATAGGCCAGTAATAATACTGAAATTCATCATTAATGGTGCGATAATATCACAGGGTTAAAACTACAAAACGGCACACAACGAAAATCACTAAACGATTTAAAAAAGACACTGGACCAGAGCGGAAAAAATAAGTTAAGCGCTTTTGTTCTATTTAATTCAGAACTTCCTCAAAACAAATGAAAAAATACATTCACCCCCTTTAAATACTCCCATTATTACATCATTTCTGGTTTAAAGAACCAGTCACAATAATAGTAAAAATATATTATTTTTACTCTTAATACTACTACACTTTATCGATGATGTCCTTCAAGTGATGCGTTAGCATGGAAAGATCTTCTGGTGCAGGGTGAACGCTCAAATCAGAGCAACTGAAACTCTCGGTTGCCATAGTAATCCATCCAAAGACCGCGAACTTCAAACTGCAGGTCTTAAACTAACAAATGTAAACTGTAGAAAACCACAATGAAGTATAAAGTGATGGGACACAATGTTCCAAAAAACACACACAGGTCCAAGTCCAAGTGTACTCAACCACCGCACCAAGACACAAAAAAAACTACAAAGCAGCACACAACGAAAATCACTAAATGATTTAAGAAAGACACTGGACCAGAGCGGAAAAAATAAGTTAAGCACTTTTATTCTATTTAATTCAGAAGTTCCCCCTTTATATACTTCCATTATGACATAATTTCTGGTTTAAAGAACCAATCACAATAATAGTAAAAATAAAAATATAAAACAGCACAATGCATCTCCTAGTAGGATTAACAAACTCTGTGCAAACCAAACATAAATATGATGAATAAAATCCAGTATGGAGTTTGAAACACAGCCAGTCTTTATTAAAATAAAAACAAGTAGATTAGTGCTTTCATGAGTAAAATCCCTGCTTCATCAGACCTTAATATATCATTTTTTCTACGTTAAGGTCGGATGAAGTTGGGATTTTATTCGTGAAAGTGCTAACCCACTTGTTTTTATTTTAATAAAGACTGGCTATGTTTCAAATGCCGTACTGGATTTTATTCAAAAATAAAAATATCACAATCACTTCATAACATAAAAACTTCTGCCCGAAGTTATTTAAAGTACATTAACTTTTAAAGAATGTATTTTTGATTATTGATGTTTATTTGTGGCATACATTTATATACTTTTTAAAAAAAATAAGTTTTTTATGTTATGAAGTGATTGCGATATTTTTATTTTTACTATTATTGTAATTGGTTCTTTAAACCAGAAATGATGTCATAATGGGAGTATATAAAGGGGTGAATGTATTTTTTCATTTGTTCTGAGGAAGTTCTGAATTAAATAGAACAAAAGTGCTTAACATATTTTTACTGCTCTGGTCCAGTGTTTTTTTTAAATCGTTTAGTGAATATCACAGGGTCGGTATAATAGGTTCATAGATTTGTACTAGGCTAACTGCCCTTCTGGGCCATTTTAAGCCTTGCCATTACCCCATGTGAGAATCAAACCCTGCCCCTTGTGTCTGTAAGGTAAACACCTTAATATTATGCCAACCTCCCACCCAAAATGGTTAAGGTGTTTACTTCACAGACACAAAGTGCAGGGATTGATTCTCACCTTCAAAAGGGAAATTGATTAAGCTTAAAATGACCCACGAGGGCAGTTAGCTTAGTGCTTATCTATGATTCTGCTAACCTGTTAATGGGACAGTAATACAACTGCTACTCATCATTAATAGGGTAGTAATACCATTGGTACTAATTAATATAGCATTAATATTACTGATGCTCCTTATTAATGGGGCAGTAATGCCACAGGTACTCATCATTAATGGGGCAGTAATAGCACTGATGCTCATTAATGTGGCATTAATAATACTGATACTCTTCACTAATGGGGCAATGATATCTCTAGTAGTCTTTATTAATGGGGCAGTAATACCACTGGTGCTCATTAATGGGGCAGTAATAACACTGATCCTCATTAATGTGGCATTAATACTACTGGTACTTATCATTAATGGGGCAATAATACCACTGGTACTCATTAATGTGGCATTAATACTACTGGTACTATTCATTAATGGAGCAGTAATACCACTAGTACTCATCATTAATGGTGCAGTAATATCACTGGTGCTCTTTAATGCGGCATTAATACTACTGGTACTCTTCATTAATGGGGCAGTAATATCACTGGTACTCATCATTAATGGGGCAGTAACACCACTGGTACTCAGTATTAATATGGCGTTACTATAACTGTAATATCTCCCAGGGGTGACAGGTAAGTCAGAACTTATCCCTAATTGAATAATTCAAAAGCATAGGTGTGACAGCATCAGCCAGTGCATAAATCTCACCATAGCAGGTATTACAATGATTATATCATACCAAAATCCTTATATGTTATGTTTTAGCTGTTTCTCATTCCCTGTCACGTTAGTACTGAGAATGTACAAACATCTATATTACAGCAGTCACATGACATGGAACAGGATAAAGATTTGAAGTATGATACGAATGTGATCAAGGCAGAGGTAATATAGAATTAACTTCCTGATGCGGCTGTATATTTGGAAAGTATGACTGGTCAAACTAGATTGTAAAACTCCTGGCATGGTATAGGCACTGTTGATTAGTGGTGTAATTCCTACCCTCCCAATGAAACAAAGTTTATTCCTCTTCATAAAAGTGGTAACTTGTCAGCCACGAGACATTTACCATTGTTCAGGCCCCTAACAGAAGTAATGGAGAAGGTCATCACTCAGAACTTTGCAAAGTACACAACCAGCTACAGCTGTCTAAACAGGTACTCAGCATAATTTTCATAGATTCATGGGTTGTTTCAAGGCTAACAAAGACTAGGGCCCTTACAAGCCTAGCAACTTGCTCCAAACCCATTTGGATCTCAAGTATCATGGGCATCTGTATGGGGGGTTATTATTATGGAGATAACTATAGATGGCTTTAGGCACCAGCAAACCCTGCAGTCGCTGAGGGCCCCCTGTTCCTGGGGGGGGGGGGCCCAACCACAGCAAATTATCTTATCTTGATATTTTGTAGCATGTCTGTCAAACTAACAAAAGCTAGTGCAGCAATCTTGTATACTTAATAAACCAGGTGGGTAGCAACTCTTATTTATATCTCCTCTAAAATAACAAGATACCGCTGGTTATAGTAGCACCCACAACATAGCCAGCTTTAGATACCTGCAATACATGTGGCTACAAGGGGCCCCCTTAATCATTCTTGACTGTGTGGGGGCCCTACAGAAGAAGCTGCTGGATTATGCTCTTTAACCTGAACAGGGCTGTGGAATGACCCTGTTAGGATAAAGCTGATAATTAACATAAGCTAGGTAAGGAATACAGAGATCAACAGGTCAGAGTGACTGATATGAGTGCAAGCCTTGTATTTTATGAAGAGCTGATGCTTCTGATCTTCAGGGATATTTTTTTTTTCTTTCAGGGAGTTTTATAAATACTGGTAAAACAGAAGATACTACAACTCTGAACTTCTTTGCAGAAAAATTCAGCACAATTCTAAAAATATTAGCAAAATAAAGGCTCAGAATCAGGAACACATTTTAAATATTACTCTAATTCAGTTAAAAGGTATCACCTTTTGAATCAACATGATTTTTTTTGGATAATACAAAGTATAAACCTCTGATGCCTGGAATTATTGACTGTACTCCTGAATGATTTATTAGCAAATCAAACTTTTTTTATGAAGGACAGAGCAAAATTATGAGGAAAATCAGGAAAGGTCTGTGAAATCAGAGACAGTGATAAGTATGCATTACACCTCAATGATGTAAATAAAGGTGATTTACCCCTGATGCTGTCTGACTGCTAAACAGCAGTCACTGATCTGGTGTCACAGTACCTGTGTTGTACAATGTATTGCTATTTGGTGAAATAAGTACAAAACTAGTATTGCTATGGCTTGTGTGTGTGTGTGTTTGTGTTTGTGTGTGTGTGTGTGTGTGTGTGTGTGTGTGTGTGTGTGTGTGTGTGTGTGTGTGTGTGTGTGTGTGTGTGTGTGTGTGTGTGTGAGTGAGTGAGTGAGTGAGTGAGTGAGTGAGTGAGTGAGTGAGTGTGTGTGTGAGTGAGTGAGTGAGTGAGTGCAATAATATCACTGATTTTTTCTGTGCCTACACTCAGTAATACCAGAAAACATACATTATTCTTCTGGGTATCAGTGAAAAATGTAGCTAACAAGTAATTGTATTTCAAAATCTTGGCTGACAGGTTCAGTGCAAATCCCCCCCCCCCCCTCACCACCTACAGGGCCTATTACCATTCTAGGGGATTGTGTAATCCAATTGTTACTGATACGTTGGTTAACAAGGCTCTATCTAAAGCTAAAAACACCGTCTCCATGGACCAGATGGTGTCCGAGGCTGTGTCATATGCGAGCTCCAAAAGGAATTAACCCCGCATCTTAATACCCTGTTCAGTCTCAGCCTCTCCACAGGATATGTGTCCATAGAATGGCGCATGGCAACGGTGGTCCCGCTACACAAGGGTGGGGCCACAACTGACCCTGGGAACTACCGACCAATAAGCCTGACCAGTCTGATCTGTAAGGCTATGGAGCGAATCATTATGGAACTCATAAATGGAGAGATTGGGAACCTCCAGTCGCTGGACCCCACACAGTTCGGCTTCGTCAAGAGCAGATCATGCCTCCTGAACCTGGTGAATTTCTTTGAGACAGTTACTCAGGCAATAGATAAGGGAAAGGAGGTGCACACAGCTTACCTTGACCTTTCTAAAGCATTTGACACCATTCCCCTTTCAGGTATTATTGATAAGCTCACCAGCCTGGGCATAAACCCTTATGTCACAAGATGGATCGCAAACTGGCTCTCAGACAGATCCCATAAAGTAAGAGTAGTGGGATCTATGTCCGAATCCAGACCAGTAACGAGTGGTGTGCCTCAGGGCTCTGTCCTAGGGCCCCTCCTGTTTGGCATATACTTCTCAGAAGTACAGGCAAGCACGGAAGGGCTGTGGTTGACTAAGTTTGCGGACGACTGCAAACTGGGTGCTATAATAGAGTCTCCGGCCAACATGGAGATCCTCCAGAAGGCCCTAAATGAGACTGATGCATGGTGTCAAAGACATGGTCTCAAGCTAAATGTAAAAAAATGCGTAGTAATCCCCTTTGGAAAAAACAGAGTACCCGCAAACTACCACATAGGAGGTAACCCCCTGAAATCTGAAGAAGTAATAAGGGATCTAGGGACCCAAGTAGATAGTCAGCTTTCCTTTGATAACCATGTTGCCAAGGTGGTTAGAAAATCCTTCTATGTGACCCATCTGATCACGAAAGGGTTCGCATCAAGATCTAAGGACGTAATGGTGCCCCTCTACTCTTCCCTCATCAGACCCATTATTGAGTACAATGCACCAATTGGAATGTACCTGGCTAGACATCTCCAGCAGCTGGAGAGACCACAGAGGTACCTAACCAAGAGGATTACTGGCCTCAAACAGTTTCCCTATGCAGCACGATTGAAAAAGCTAAGACTGTTCTCTGTTGCATACCGCTTTCTCAGAGGCGATCTCTGTCTAACGTACAGAGCCATGTCCAACCCAGAATTGTTGAACATGCTCCATCTTAGCAAAACCAAATCTACTCAAGCTACATGCTCTAGGGATATAAACCTCAACACAACAATGAATAGAACATGCTGGAGGGATAGATTCCCTTTGCAGAGACTTCCCTTACTATGGAACAGGGTCCCGATCTACATAAGACAGAGCCCCTCACTATCACTCTTCAAGAGGAACCTTGATGAGTGGATGGGTAACAGAAAGTTCACACCGGGGATCACACCAACAGCACTACTAGATAGGGGCCAAGGGTACTAGCTGCTAGTACAAGGGTCTAGGGAACTACTAAAGAGGCGGTGAATACCGCACAACGTGGCTGGGCTAATATATGCCTTCGGGCAGATAGCCCAGTACCAACCTATGAACCTATAAAAGTAATACATAAAATATATCGCAGAACATTCAGACACTTCAGTCTTCAAAGAGTCTGTGGTCCCCACTCCCAAGACTGTATAAATTGATACAGGGGGCTCCCTTAGTCATCCTTCACTGTGTGGGGGCCCCACAAAAGCTGTTGCTCATTGGGGACAAACTGAGAAAAAATGTATTACTTTTCTGATTACGCTCTTTAACCTGAACAGGGCTAACCCTGTTAGGATAAAGCTGATAATGGCCTCTAAACAACACACGGCACAGAAACTGATAATAACAAAATAAGACAAACCAGCTCGCTGACCAGGAAAAGGGGTTTAATCCACAAAGTAGCACCAAAAAACAGCTGAAGACCACAAAAAAGTCCACGAATAAGCACCAGCTAAAATCCAAGCAAAAGAACAGTAGATGAAGCGCTTTTCGTTTGTCTAATTGCAAACTTCCTCAGAACATAAACAAATAGTAAATAAACAGGTCCTTTTAAATAAAAAAGTGCGGGAACTCTAATTAACAAATTAAAGCTATACTCACTTAGACACACACTATATACATTTACCTCTATCTAATATACAATGAAAAAAGTTTAAATGAATTAATACATAATTCTACAAAGAATAATA
Source organism: Protopterus annectens (assembly GCF_019279795.1). Lineage (NCBI taxonomy): Eukaryota > Metazoa > Chordata > Ceratodontiformes > Protopteridae > Protopterus > Protopterus annectens. The sequence goes on along the minus strand of NC_056744.1, from coordinate 86,276,176 downwards.
CATATATACACCATAAAAATACTTTAAAAAACTAAATAGACTTATTAATTTAAAAAAAGTCTATTCATCTACGTAGACTATTTAATTTAAGAATACAGGATATAGAACAAGCCTCATTCAACCCTGGATGATTAAAGGCATTAAGTCTGATCTGCCATAACAATTCAAGTTCTTCCAGTTTGAATGAGGCCGGTCCACCTCTAACATCCTGTACATACTGGTCGATAATTAAAAATTTAAATTTATGATTAGAAAAAGACTGGAGATGCTTAGCTAAAGCATTGTCCGGTTTGTTATGAGACATTGCATATTGGTGCTCATAGACCCTGTCTCTCACGGTCTTGCCTACGTAAAATGCGTGGCAATCTGAACATGTAGCTAAATAAACTACAAATTTACTATTACAGTTAAATTTAGATTTTAACCTGTAACAAAAACCGTTAATCATAAACTGGTTAGTACAGTTAACATATCGACACTGGTTACAATTTTCACACTTAAACATACCTGTAAGTCTTGAAGAGGGTTTGTAACTACTCTCAAGGAAATTCTTGATGTTCCTACCCTTACTGAAAACTACACAAGGCTTAGTACCAAGGGTATCAAAAATGGAAGGGTTATTCTTAAATAAACCCCAATTTTTTGATAAAATTTCAACAATATATTTTGACTGTGCATTAAATACCGTTATAAATGAACGTAAAAATGTTTTTTCTCGAACTAAACTAGAATCATCCTGACATAGGGGACTTTCCACTACAATTGATGTTTCATCTTGTACAGGGGGACTAAAATACAAAAGGGGTTGAAAATGCTTTGACTCTCTCTTCCTTCTAACCTCCTCAATTAACAGGTCAACTAAACTATCAGGATATCCACGGTGAAGGAACATGTGTCTTAAAGTATCACATTCATTATAAAAATCAACATCAAGACTACAAATACGTGAGGCCCTAACGAGTTGACCTTTTACGACAGATCTTTTCTGGTGGAATGGGTGGCAACTTGAAAAATGTAAAAACGAGTTGGAATATGTTGGTTTCCTATAAACTTGAGCAGTAAAACAAGATAAAGAAAAATCTTTAACCAACAGAACATCCAAATAGGCTATAGATTGAGTATTGAATGTAAAAGTAAACTTCAGAAAATTAGCAGAGGAATTAAAGGTGTTGATAATGTCTACTGCCAAACTCTCGTCACCTCTAAGAAGAATAAAGATGTCATCCAAAAAACGGGTATAAAAAATCATGACATCAAATAAAGGAGACAAAAATATAAGTTGAGATTCCCAACGTGCCATAACTAAATTAGCCACACTGGCTCCGCATGGTGAACCCATGGCTAAACCTATCTTCTGTAAATAAAATTTGTTGTCAAACATAAAAAAATTATTGGTTAAAACCAAATCCAACAACTCTGATGTGAGGGAAATATCAGACAAAGATCACCGTGTTTTTTCATGATGTCAGCCACCCATTCCAACGCAATGTCGTGAGGGATACAAGTATAAAGATCTTTGACATCTATTGTCAAAAAATTGTATCCACTGTTAAAAGGTAACTCGTTGATTTTAGATAAAAAGCACCATGAGTCTTTACAAATCTGGGACTCTAAAGCCACGTATTTCTGTAGAATGTCGTCCACTACCTTAGAGATGGCATAGGTTGGTGAACCTCGCCCATCAATGGCCGGGCCGCACGACGATAGGAGGATTCTTTATATCCTTGTGGATTTTGGGTATTCCGAATAATGTTGGAAATCTCGGAAACAATGTACATGTATAGTCTAACAGAATTTGGTTGATACGACCTTCGATAAAAAGGTCGTATAAACAAGATTTTATAAGTCTGTAAGCCTTATTAGTTTCAGACCTAGAACTGGCTTGATACGCCTCATTGTCAAGCAAGACCAACATCCGGGCTATGTAGTCTTCTTTATCAAAAACCACAAGCCCGCCCCCTTTGTCTGGTTTACAAACTCTAACATTCTGAGTTTGTATAAAATCCAAAAAAATCTTTTTCTGAACCTGAGAAATTACCCTTAATAGCCTTTTTAGTACACACCAAATTCCTCATGTCGAGTTCACATATTTGCTCGAACATTTGGAGAAGGGGATGCAAAGGTGGATTAAATGTACTTGCTATATGGCATTGGCTTTCTTCAGAAAAAACATTATTGTCCATGAAAAAGATACCTAAATTCAATTTTCTAATGTAAACCTTAAGCTCTAAAATAGTTCTAGAAATATCCATATTGAACCAAGGTACATAAGTATGACCTTTGGATAGAAAGTCCACAAGGTCAATTGACAAAGTACAATCAGAAAAATTGTAAACCCTAAAGTCATTGTCACTATTAAGGATTATGTCAGGCTTCTCAGTAATAGAATCAACAGCAAGGGATTCATCAGAGTCATAAAGAGCATCAATGTCACTTCTTAAATCTAAACCATCCATGCCAGATGCATCTGATGTCAACTTAATAAATGTAGAGTCACCCGATGAAATAGGTGACATGCAAGGGTGTACAAAAGGTGGTGAAGACAAAGGTGAATTGAGTTCTTCCAAGCACTCGGTAATAGGGACCTCAGCATTCAAGGGGGTTTGCATCACCTTGGTGGTTTCTGAACCTTCGGGAACTTTGGCCTTGCTCCCATTGAGTTGTAGTTGCGAAAATCCTGTTGGGGATGATTAGACTGATCCACTGTGTCATGTTGGACACCTTGGTTGTATTGCCTAGAGTTATAATTGTAGTTGACTCTGGAGGTGTTCATAAGTCTTTCACTCCTCCGTGGTAGATCCTGGCAAGGTTCGTAAGCCGGAGTTGGAGTGCTCCCTGAACACGAAAAATTGTCGGGTTGCTGTCCACTCTGGCCATAAATGTGGGTCCCTGTCTGCTCGACAGGTGAAGAATCTAACCCAAACTTAACTTGTAACTCATTAGAAGACAAGTCGGCCAAAGAAAACCCCAATTGCCATATTTGTGCTGGTGGAGGAGGTGGATAAGCAAGACCCTTCTTGTACGCTAGACTGTCCCGCTCTAATTTTTTGACCTTGTTACTATTCAGTTTAGAGAGATGCTGGTTTATGCTTGAAAAAGTCCTGTTGTAGTCAAACTTGTATCTCTCAAATTGAATGTCGTTGGTCACTTTATTGTCAATGTCTTGCACTACACCCAAAATTTTATCAGACATAATAGCATAATGCTTAATCATAACCTCCATCAATTCAAACCCATGCTTGTCGAAAAGGTTTGTTAATTCAACATGAAAAGCAGAATCCTTAACAAGGCCTGTGGGATACTGTACCTTACGCAGGCCTTTAGGAATGATTTTAAGCTGCAAACATTCTTTTAAATATGCAACCTCAAGTTGCGTTTTCTTAAATTTGAGAAGTAAGTTATCCAACAATTTAAGATTGGCAACTATATCAGTTACAGCCACATTGTCGGCATGTTGATTACCAGTCTGCAAATGTGTATCTTGCTCACATCCAAAGTTAAAACCTTTATTCAACCACGCCGAGACCGAAAAACTATTTTCATCTCTATTTTGCAAACAATTAGTTACTGACCTGGCGTTTTGAGAGACAGCCGGAGATACTTGTTGATTAGTTCCACCGGGTGGTGCGGTTTGAAAAATAGATGGAAAACCCTCTAATGACGATGCCGGTACAATAGCGTTCAAAGGTGGATTAACCGGTGTGTCTGAACAGATAAAACGTTGGCCCTGAGTAATAAAACTAGAGTCATTCAAATTCATACCAGAATTCGTTGTCCGTTTACTTTGCACACTTGAATCCACAGTAACAACGCGTCCGACATGCTGGGCTCCTTGGAGCTGTTCAGAACCGTCTGCACTAGAGTTTATATCCCGCACTTCCGTATCCTGATTCACCCGCTTTGGAAGAGCGTTGGCTAAAGAAGTCTGTTTAGCATCCAAAATGTCCAGTCTTTTAGAAATAGAATCAATTCTATTTAATAAAATAGAAAAGAAGTTATTAGAACTACCATTGGTGCAGTCTCCACCGACAAACATAGGGTCTCCAGATGAGTCATGTTGAACATCAGGTGCAGAAAAATTACCGGTTTCATTATTAGAACCGGTCACAGGCTGACCCGATTATAGATCCAGGCCAAGGAGAGCCGGTGTGTCAGACGCCATCAAAACCCAAAACAACACACGGCACAGAAACTGATAATAACAAAATAAGACAAACCAGCTCGCTGACCAGGAAAAGGGGTTTAATCCACAAAGTAGCACCAAAAAACAGCTGAAGACCACAAAAAAGTCCACGAATAAGCACCAGCTAAAATCCAAGCAAAAAAACAGTAGATGAAGCGCTTTTCGTTTGTCTAATTGCAAACTTCCTCAGAACATAAACAAATAGTAAATAAACAGGTCATTTTAAATAAAAAAGTGCGGGAACTCTAATTAACAAGTTAAAGCTATACTCACTTAGATACACACTATATACATTTACCTCTATCTAATATACAATGAAAAGAGTTTAAATGAATTAATACATAATTCTACAAAAAATAATACATATATACACCATGAAAAATACTTTAAAAAACTAAATAGACTTATTAATTTAAAAAGTCTATTCATCTACGTAGACTATTTAATTTAAGAATACAGGATATAGAACAAGCCTCATTCAATCCTGGCCATGATAATGGCCTCTGCTCTCAGCTGCACCCATTCTAATACCAGTCCTGCTCAGATGTGTGTGAGTATTTACGTATTATTGCAACCAGATTTGCGAGGTGGCATAATTGGTCATGTTTCGGTTCAACAGTGTCTGTTAACTTTTAAAGAGTTGGCTGCACTGTTAAGAAGTCTTCCAGTATGTTGCTAGTGGGTTTGGAAGAGGAATAAGGGGGCAAAATCAGGTTTTTGGATAGCGTGCTTTACCGCCGTCACATAATGAATACAGCGATCACGACGAGTACTGCTTGCTGTGACAGCAGGGATGAATGACCGTTATTTTTTGGGTGTAACATCCTGGTAAAAGGTTACTACTTACATTGGGAGCAAAGTTCATACATCCAATGAAGTATGCCGACAAATGAACACACAGCAGTCGCAGTAATGGCAAGAAATCATACCTTTTATTTGCTGACTGTTATCAGCAAAGCGATCATTCATGCTGTTAAACTGCATCCAAAAGTCTGCAGTCCTTAGTCAGATGTTACAAAAAGGGAAGGTTATGAGGAATAAATGCATTCAGTTTTACTCGCCAGTCATCATGACAATGAAAGCTGCCTGTCAGGGAGTAGTAAGTAACACTTTTAACTGCATTTCAAAGGCAACACTTCTGTAGTCGAGAACCTGTTCACTCTGCTCGCAGTTCAATTGATGGCCATTGTGAAGCAGAAGTCATGTATCTAATTCGGAAAAGGGTGCTCCCTGCAAAGAGGAAATTTCAGATTATTCCTCTTCGTATATGGCAAACAATAGGCCCTAATAGTGTGTCACACTTCACAGGGCCCTTCTTCCATAAACACACATACTTTCCCAGAAAGCATTACACAGTACGCCACCTCGCAAATCTGGTTGCGATAATACGTAAGTACCTGTGTGTGCACAGAAAGCTGCTGTAGGTTGAGGGAGGTTTACTTCTTTAATTTTCATTACTGTCTAACCACACAGGTGTGCACAGGAGGTGACTGCAACTTCTGTTTGGGCTGAGGACAGTGTTTTCATTGATCCTTTTACTTTTTTCACAGACCTCAGATGTGTACAAAGAAGGCTACTAAAGCCTGTGTTGGGGCTGTGTGTATTGTCTGGGAGCAACAAAGTTGAATACATTACTATAGTCATTATTCTGTTCACTTTCCTCACAATCACACTTTAGGCATGTAACATAGGTAGCTGCCTTTGACAGTTTGGGTTGAGGAGTGAGGAGGCATGCTATGTGTATGTATGTCAGTACTCACTTGAAACACATGACACTGGCAATATGAACATCTGCTTTCATCCCAGTGTTAACACCAGAGGGATGCATAGGCAGTGACTATCTTTTTTTTGAGGGGAGGTTAGGGAGGCAGGCCATATTCCCAGACTGGACCTATGTATCCAGACAACAGATGGCTTGTTAGTTTTTTGTGAGCTACTATTTTGTCATCTTTGAATCTTAAGCCGTGAGCGGCACATCTTATGTCATCCTTGAAAGAAAAGACTGGAATTCTTTTCTTACTCGTGGTTTTTGTTTAGGACACCATCAGATTAAAAGGTTGGGAAAATGCTCTAAATTCTTTTCAGAACACCTATATATGTCTCCTAAGTGGTTATTACTGTGCTGTCTTGGTCAAGAAGGGTGTGCTGAAAGGATGCATGAAAAACTTCAGTTGAACAGCCGCATTGAATTTCTTTCCTTAATCATCATTTCTGTTCAAACCATCATTGGATATAAAGATTATGTAAAAAGAAAGTAAAAATAAAATGCACTTTAGAGCATACAGACAGCATTTCACCTAAGTTCAGACCTATACATAGAATTGCTATTATGTATCATTGTTGTAACTAAAATGCCAGTAACTGTGAACATCCCTCTGTTAGATGGGTGCACATAGTGTGGTACATAGGCCTGTCATACTGTAACAGCATTGTAGATGAAGGTTAATCTGTACACAATTACTTCTAAAAGTTTGCAGCATGAACTAAAAGGCTGCTTTGAAAGGGTGGCAGCCACAGGGTGATACTTTGATGGAAGTGCATAGGGGCCCCCAAACTTGACATTTGCTGGGGGCCCCCAAAATGCTAACACCGGCCCTGGAGGTAACTAAGAGATTTGTAGGGGGGATTAGGATAATACATTCCTTATTGATGTCATCTGTCCATAATGGAACATGGAAGCCAGATCAGGGATAAATGTACGATATCCCATCCAATTGACAAGGTTTCATTAGAACAGGGTCAGGGATGAAGTCCGCTTTACATGGATGGGAAATCGATTCCATAATGCAGGGATCCTTAAGGACACCAATTAGTGTCTCTAGCACTTTCTGTTTATGTCATAAGCAAAGTTCAGATCCCTGGATCTAGTGTTTCTGGATTGTTTTGCTCATGTGCAACAGATCCATCAGGGCTGGGTCTGAGGAAGCCCTGTAAGCCAGGCAAAGATCCCCTCTCAGCAGTGTGTAGGAGACTGATACAGAGAGAGAGTCTTTAGGTGATCAGGGTAGGACAAGAGTATTCATGCCCTGAATTCTCCTGGTGAGAAATCTTTCTGGGTGTTCCAACTGTTGCAAGTGTCTGGTTAGGTACATGTCAAAGGGGGCATTGTACACAATGACAGGTCTGATAAGGGCTGAGCAGAGTGGTACTATAACTTCCTTGAACCTAGATAGCATAGCCTTACCTACAAGTTGGGTAACATAGAATGATTTTCTTACTATCTTAGCTATGTGTTAGCTAATTTCAGCAGGGGTCTGTTCCTGAAATATCACTGATCATAGCTACAGTAGACTTTACCAAAATAAGACCAAATAAATACCTGAGTCTTTTATTTCTTGAATTGTATGTAAACACCATGGGTGGAATCCTAGCTGAAACTTTTTGTGCCATTACATGAGCCAATAGCAAGTTTACAGAAGTCTGAGTTAAATGTTTGTACATCCTGTTAAGTCTAGTCATTTCTAATTGCACAAATCAGCTGATGTACCTTGTGGTGACAAATGTCAGTCACAAACAATGGAAATATTTTGGGTTACTTGCTAACCCTGCGTACTAGTCAGATGGTTTAGTTTGGTATTGTATTATTAGCACTGCAGCAACACTCATTTAAGATGAAGAAGTGTTTAAGGAAGCCCTGACAAAGGTTAGTGGGTAGCAGAAAAGTTTCTTACATCCCAAGTGTCACTCTTTAGTCTCTAAAACATATGACAAGAAAGTTTGGGGTTTTGTTCAGATGGCTTAATACATACAAACACATCAGTATGGATAGCAGAATCTTTAAATATGAATTAACTAGTTAACAAACAGAGCTTACATACATACATACTTACATCTCAGCAGCTAACTACAAAATGGCACTCAGGCTCGCACGTGCTCAGTATTTCTACACTTGTGCAAGCCCTTGAATAGCTTCTAAAGGTATATATAGACACACACATATTGATCTACACCAAGGTAGGGCATTTTGTGACTCGGTACACACGGCTGACAATGCACTATTCAAACACACTGTTAAATTTAATCAATAATTATATAATGCTGCAGAATCCAGGATACAGTTATTAGCAAGCTCACACAGACAAACCTAGACAAGCACACACTAAGCTGGTTCCACAATTAACTATCATTATACAATGACCCCCCCCCATTAATATTCCAAAACGTGCATGCTGATTGGCCAGCGTTCCAGTTGTAAATCCTACAATATACCAATGGAAAAAGGTCCAGTCGCCCGGACTTTTTTCCGTTGGTATAAAGTGCTAAAAACATTTTTTTTTAACAAATAAAAAAAAAGAAAAAAACGAAGCAACTGAGACTTTCTTTTCTCTGTTGCTTCTGTTTCAAAGCATTGATGTACTGGGTATGTGTGGGACACAAGTCCCATAGGTATGCGCGGTACATCAGAACAAGGACACAGTGTACCACAACCAGCAGAAGAACAGTAATGCACCATTATACAAAGACATTCTTTAAGAAAAGTACATTTTTTTTTTCTTAAATAATGTCATTGTATAATAGCAGTAACCGACTCTGTGGTCGTGGTATATTGAATTTTACCCACGGTTGGCTTTATTTAATCACTCAGGCTTCACCCTCATGATTAAACCACACCAACCATGGGTTAATCTTCAATATACCACACCACGTCATCAGTTATTGCTTAAGTACATAACCAAAAGTAAACTGTAAGTGTGACACTCTGTGAAAATCAACAAGCTGTAACAGGGGGTCCTTCAGAAGTTAGTGTCAGGACTTTTTTACATCACCTTTATTGACCAAATGTGGGTGACCTGAAATCACACAGTTACTACAGTACCATGCACAGGTAATACAATCTTAATCTACACAGTGTAAAATGACTTGCATTGATATTACAGAATTTTGTCAGACGTAAATGGTTACTTTTATATACCAAAAGAATTAATGAAGTCGTACAGTAATATTTATGGCAATGCAGTACTTTCAACCCCATCAACTATGCCTTAGGTTCACTGCTTAAAATGACAACGACAAAGATGAAACAGTTGAGCAAGTTTGTTAAATAGGCCTCCAGTTGGATCAACAGCTAAATTTTGCTGCAGACATAAAATCAGCCAGTTACCAAGACTACAAATAAATGAAGTGCTCTCTAGGGAACAGAAACAGTTCTTCGCTTTGAGTCAAGATGAACTATTAGCAAATTCACCCTCCTGGTACTGATTGTCTTTGCTGTTCCATATGCACCATTCCTAGCAAAATGTCTGACACACAGTGGAAAAGGCTTGTGATGCAATAGGAAAGAATTCCTCAAATTCCCACCTCAGAAAAATTATCATCTCTAAACTTGCCCTCTCTCTAGGTTATTTTGACTTCTCTACAACTCTGACTTGTGGCAAAGTTAATATTTTGCAAGTCCTGCAGTGCAACGGATACATAGGTCTCAAACTCATAGCACAAAAAAAATCTGGACAAAGCCAAAAATAATGGGGGACAAAGCTCACAAAATAGGGACAAGTCTGAAATAATGTTCTTATAAACTTATAAAGTTTCTAGAATAAAAGGTCTTGTGTTACCATGCATTTTCTGAAGGATATGAAGTCAGAAACTCAAATATGTGCCCTTATTTAGTAGTTCAGTCCTCACTGATTTGCTACAAAAATCCAGAAACACAAATTTCATGAGGAGCAGACCAAAAATATGAGGCAAAAATCTGGAGATTCTGTGAAAATCTGGACAGTTGAGAGGTATGATACGGATATATTATTCAGTTTGAAGCACAGCAGTTATAGTGCTTTGTCCTTTTGACCAGTTTTATAAAAGAAGTTGGTAAGATAAAGCTTTTTATATGTATATTCTATACCTTGCAGATAAGGTACATTGAATCAACAGCTGGTATCATCTGACACTCAGGTTTGCTTATTACCAAACATTACTTCAACGCTAAAGAAATCTACACCTGTTCAGCTGCACAGTTACAGTAGCAGGGTTCAGCTCCTCCTTTTTTCATATCTTTTTACTATGAAGGATATGTTACCAAGTAATATTGCTAAGAAATTTGTTTTGCTGATGTCTACTTCTGTACAAACACAGGTTATATTTAATCGTGTTATTGGAAGAACGTAGCTGCATTCTATAAACTGAAGTAAAATAATGATCTGATGAAGCTCTGACAAGACTGAAAGCGCTCACCTTTTGTATTCACTGAATAAACCCTGGGTTAAATGAAGCAATTCCAGCCGCAATCATGATTTTCTGTTTGTAATAAGAATACAAGGTGATCTTTAACAAGGATCTCACATTAGGATGGATGAAAACAGTTTTCTTTGAGCACATCATATGATCTTATCATTCCTGTACAACTGGTTTTCCCTTTTTTTTTTTGTATTGATCTTCCTTAAGGAAAGTGTTTACTACCTTTAAGACTGGAAAACTACATTTCTTCAGTATTAGGTTTTGTTGTCTCTCTTCGCTCTGTATATAATAATATATATATATATATATATATATATATATATATATATATATATATATATATATACACTTGCTATCACTTACCCGAATTGTAGGACGTCGAATGGCTGATGTGCAAACTCACAGTTCCTAAGGGGCAGGAAATCGAATGACAAGCGGTCGAATGAGGTTAGTCAAGAGTTAAGAGGTTAGTTGGAAAAGTGATGTACAGAGACTGTGGAGGGAGGTTGCGCTTCAGTGAGGAACAGGGAAGTAGCCCATTTCCTCACTGTAGTGTGATCTCGGAGTTGGTATATTTAAGTAGGGGGTGTGGGGGGGCTAGCCCCCCTGCAAAATAGTAGAAGTAAGCTAACTGCCATATCTGGAAGAGGGGAATGTCGACATTATGGAATGTACTTTATCGTGCAAACTATTTTTGACATTCCTCTCTTTTGATGTTTTGGGTTTAGATGTTATTTTTCAGTGGAATGCACGTTTCATGTTAGTGCATTCGACCTTATCAAGGTAAACCTATATATATATATCTATATATATATATATATATATATGTGTATCTTTATATGTTTATATTTATATATGTGGGTAATAGTCAAGTGCTCAAACCGTGAAAAGTTCAAATGCTTGAAACACCAACTAAAGAGTTTGTAAATCAACTTTTCAAACGTTGCCAGTATTTTAGATATGCAAAATTGCAGTACAGTGAGCCCTGGGGATTTGCTCTTTCCCCACTGTAGTGCAATCTCGGAGTTGGTATATAAAAGTAGCGGGGGTGTGGGGGTGCAGCCCCCATGTGGTGAATGCAGGGGTCTTGCCCCTGCAAAGACATTTTTTTACTTGTTTTGTTTTTCAAATCTTTGTGATTCAAACTTTTATTGAATAGATATGATTTGAGCTTTTTTTGGAATATCTATGTGTTCGAATTTTTTATAGTTGAACAACTTGACATACACTCATATATATAAATATATATATATATATATATATATATATATATATATAAAATTACACAACACTTTATCAAACTGTAAAAACATTAAGGGAAAATACATAAATGCCAGCAGTTCTAAATTAAACTTACCTGGAAGAAAAAAAACTTCAAAACAAAGTGATCAAAAAAGAAAACAGTTTCCTTTTCTGATCAATAAACCCATACCCTAACCCTAAAACTATTTCCATAACCAATTTTTTCTGAATAGTGATACAGTTGCCTGGTGCCTTACCTTACTTGTGCAGGCTAACCTTAACCCTAACATGTCTCTAACCCTAACTCTAACCTTACACATTAACTTATGAAAACTCCTTTCCCTAACAGTACCACTACACAAGATACTCGGTACATACATAAGCACCCTAAAACAATGCACAACACTACAGCTATCCCACAACCTAACCTTTCCTCTAAACCTAACACTCACATGCCAAGATGTATTCATTCACACTTTATCAAATCATATGCACATTCACACGGACGCACACACACACACACACACACACACACACACACACACACACACACACACACACACACACACACCACTAAATCTATCCCCTTACTCTAACCCTAATGTGCAAACATTTGTGTACATACACACACACACACACACACACACACACACACACACACACACACACACACACACACATATAAGCTTATGTAAACATATTTGTCCTGACATTAAACCTCAAATATGGAATGTGCGAAAGAATATAGATCTTGTGTACTGTGTGAGTAGTTAAAATATCTACAGATTGAAGATGTTACAAATGTTTATCAACAGGGTGAAGATGTTTAAAAAATTACTAAAAGCTATTTTAATTCCCTAAACACATCACACTCCTTTCTATAAAAACAAAAAAAATTCAAACTGTAATTACAAAACATAAACACTGACATATTTTATATAATAGTACAGATTATTCTAGTGTCATGCAATCCCTATTATTTAATGAAGAAAACTACGCCCAGATATCCAAAAATCAGATTAATATTGCCTATCAACGTATAGATTCATACCCTGAAGAATACCTGTTGGACCAATGGATCACCTCTGAGACATTTGATTTTCTAATAAACAAATATCCAATTATACCTACCATCTTCAGAATCCCCAAAATTCATAAAAGTATAGAACACCCCATTTTTCAACCTGTTGTGGCAGCGGGTGGTTTGAAGACGCAAGGTATAGCTATATACATTGATAGAATGGTTAAACCTATTGTTGAGAAAGTTACCCATCTAGTTAAAGATTCTTGGAAATTCCTTGGACAATTAACTTCAAATATTTGGTCCAACAATATTATCTTCCTTACTATAGATGTTAAGGACCTATTCACTTGTATTTTATATATTTTGAGGGGCAATACTTTCAACAACTTACTGGAGTAGCCATGGGTGCTGCCTGCACCCCTGTGTATGTTAATTTGGTATTGCTTGGCTGGGAAACTCAATATATATTCAAGAGTAACTGTCTATAACATATTAAACTTTATATTCGTTTTTTGGACAACATTTTTATTCTGTGGCAGGGGAAGCATGAAACTATACCAGCATTTACTGAATATTTAAATACTACTAACTCCTTTCTGAAATTTACATATACCCAGAATCCAACTAGTATACACTATCTGGACGTTACAATTTCCCATACATTAAATGGATTTAAATCTAACATGTACAGAAAGGATATCTTCTGTGATGCATATTTGCATTTTGACAGCAATCACCCTCTCACACAAAAGAAATGCTTGATAAAAGGTCAGGTGCACGATCCGCTCTCAGTCTGATTTCCCATGTGGATTCATGGCATTCCAGAAAAATTTTATAATCACCTGAAAATTTGTTACAACAAACTGAATCAGTCACATGAAAGGTACATTTCCTAAAATCAGAACAAACAGCAGCATGCTTAGCTAAATCATTTTTACAGTCTTTTTTCTTTATGGCTAACGAATGTTCTTCTTCTGGATAGGCGCCTTAACATTTTACCGATGTAAAAAGAATCACAAGCCACAAGGCAAGAGGCAGTGTAAACAACATTGATAGAATTGCAATCAAACCTCGCTCTTGCTAAAACAGTGCAGTTACAGCGTTTAAAAAATGATGATGAATTACTCACGAACCTACACTGCTTGCATGTACCACACTGAAAGGTGCCTGTAATGACGGTTTGTGTAGGAAGGGACTTAGACGAATAATCATGTTCAAGTAACAACTTAATGTTATGTGAATTCTTGAAAGTAAATACTGGCTTTTTTCCTACAGCTTTTACCAAATTTCCATTGTGTAAAACAGCTTTCCAGTTTTTGGTGATGATGTTTGTAATCACCCACATTTCATTGGAAATCGATATAGGAAAAGCCAACTTGAAAACTTTGCTATTGGGCGCTCTTGTGTGCAGTGTGTCCCCATCGAACAATGGCGGTGTAGCTCTGGCCCTCCACAGGATTCGGCATGCTTTGGTTTCTCTGAGCAATAGTACTTCTCTCTGTAGTGTACTTAACCTGATAATTAGTGCAAGATTTTAACTTCCACAATGTATCTGACATAGGAAGAAGACTGATTAGGAAAGCACAAACATATTTTTTTTTCAGGACAGGACATGGACTGGGGAAAGCATCAAATTTCTTTTTCAGCAAATAGGACTGGGAAAGCAACATACTCCTCACTCTAACTGCAATTAATCCAAACCGACAGTGGTACTAAAAAAACAAAAATGTAATCCAACCACAATGCAGTACTGAAGAGACAAGGCAAAAATAATGTAGTATTAGTGTGGTGTAACTTTATTCAATGCTTACATCGAAATACTTCATCAGAATAAAAAGCCATAAAAAATAAGTTTCTTATATAACAAGTAACAGCCAGTGGTCTTTACACATAAATTAAAAATCCAATTAATCACTCAGAGTTATTAGACTAAAAAAAATCAGTTACATAAATTATGTTTACAAAAATAAAACTTAAAAAGAATTTTGTAAAAAGCTTTATTTAACCACTTTTAACCTTTTATCTTTTAAAAAGCATTTGATGTTAATTGTTTCATTCAGAACCGGGGAATTTATCAGCCTCCAAATTCAGCTGCCAAATGGTTTCTTTTTCTTCAACTTTGTTCTTGTAATTACCACCCCTTAGATCAAGGGGTACCTGCTCAAGGATAGAAAACAAAAACTTTTTGTATAAAAAGATTTGACAGCTGTGCCCTAGTTAATAAGAGGTAATCATTTTAGCTGTTGTCCCCAAAGGCTCTGTGACTCAATGTCTGATTCACAGTGGGTAAAACTGAACAGAAAACCTGGAAATGTTGAATGATGGAGGGTAATGGCCATAACAGTGTTGGGGTCCTGCAGGTGGCACCATTACAGTCTGCAGTGTGTCTATAAGAGAATGCCCCAGTCAGGCCGTAGCTGATGAAGAGTCGAGCGTGTAAGTTTTGTTTTCTCATTTTTTATTTTTTTTTTTTGTTTTTAAGACTCTGGCAAACAACCAGATATGTAACCTCTTAAGCATACCTGATTATGAAGATCATTCTGAGCCTCATTGATCCTATTAAGAAGCAGACTGCAGCATCAGGTTCCTTTATCTATGAAAGCTGATGCAGTTAACTGTGTATCCATATGGAGAGAGTTAGTATTGAACTCAAACTGTCAGATGTAACAATGGATCTAAGGTAGACCACCGAGTTAACTGTCAGATGTAACAATGGATCTAAGGTAGACCACCGAGCAAAGAAGTACAGTGTACATTATTTTCCTTCTGCTTCAGCTACCTGAAGAAATCAACCATTTTTGATAGTGCGAAGATAAATTATTTTAGCCATTTCTGTGAACCAGGCTGATGTGACTGGCTACTGTGCATTTTTAACAGTGATTAAATAAATTGCTGCAGTCATTCTTTTTTTAATGTATTTTATTACATGAGACAGCAAAGGTGTAAACAAAGGCCCTGTAATTGCTGAGTATGGGGACAGTTCTTGTGCAATAATGACCATGGCCTACCTGCTCTTATATGTCAACATGTTAAACAGTCATTATTTGGGCTTTGCAGGACTAATGCATATTTGTATGAAGCAAGCTGGAATACTTTACTGTGGTTGGTTACAGCTTTTTTTATGCATGAAACATAGAATAAATTACTATACTAATTTATTATGTTTTATTAAAATCAGTTATATGATGTCTCCTCACTCAACAAATAGGCTATAACTGCTGGGTATGTGGGCTGTCTGAAGATGAAATGACTCATCCTGCTATTGTTTGACATTAACCTGGCTTTCCAGGACTGGTTTGTTTGTGAGAAGTATGTTCAAATGCTTTTGCTGTAGTATGTTTTTTTAAGTCACAACCAGATATCTGAGATGCATGTACAAAGTCAGAAAAGTGCTTGTAACTGATGAGCACAGAGACCACCTGAGTATAAAAATGACTTATCCCTGGTATTTTGTCACTGTTGATCTGACTTTGAAGGAACAGTGTCACACAATATATTGTATTTGATAATATCAGTTCAAATTGTTGCCTTGGCTTATGCATGGGAGGGCTTGCAGTGTATCCAATATTAACTATTTAGCTATAATTTTTCATTTTGAATCACAGTCAGACACTATCTTTCTACATAATAAGTGGCTGTCTCAGATGGTTTGGGCAGGTTGTGAGTGAAAGGAACTGATTATCGATGTAATGCTACAATGAGTAACATTTCCATCTTATAGCATTTTATCCATAACACAAAAGCATACCTTAGGTGAACTGGGTGTTCTTCCAATTTACCTGCAGGCAACTGTGTAGTGAGCATGTGTGCATATCTGACTTTACTCACATCTTGTGATAGACCTGGGATGTCAAGGGCACTTTGAGTATGTGTGTGTACTTGTGTGAAAATGTGTGGAAAAATAATATCACCAATTGAATTTGTGGTCACACACAGTACTAAGGGCCATATACATATCTGCTGTCAGACATATATGTACTGCATGTATCCTTAACCTTGTTCCCAGAAGACACTCCAGGGGGCTCTTCCACAGCAGCTATCTCCTACATGGGTTCAGGATATCCTGCCAGTACTACAGGGGTTTGGGGGCACGTTTACTTTTATGCCAGGTTGTAGCCATGTGATGATGAACCACCTGTACACGGATCCCAGGTGTCCCGTTATACATGCCCCTTGCAGAGTGCCTGATTGAGTTAAACAGACCCTGAGAAAGGAAGAATTGCAGGAGATGATGAATTTGGAGGTGATCCTGAAATCTAGTATTCTCTTTCTATTTTAAGGGAAAACTCCACTTTCTCCTACAGTTTAACTCAACTCTTAGGTTGCTTTTCTTCCTACAATATGGTTCCAGTAATGTGTAGGTACCAGAAACCTACTTGTACTTTATAAAACTTTCATTTCCTTGCCTTGAATTAAAAGGAAGGGAAGGACCACACACTTCTTCAGCTTAACTTCTCACATAATTTGCAGAGGAATTTGTCTATGCTTGCATGACATACCACAGACAAAATAGAAATATGTACTTTATCCAGTCAGGTACTGTTGACAATCTTATACGGGTAATTAGTCCTGCTGATGTCAGAAGCTCGGCAGCTGCTGTAAAAAAGACAGAGAGGTGTGACACCATTTTCCACTTTCTTTACTGCAGAGAGAGAGAGAACATACACTGATTCACAGCTGCTTCCAAAGTAGCCATGCCTTTCATAGCAAAACAGAGCAATTAGATCAGTCATTGGTTCAAAGCCATTTGTCACCTCTTTTGATAAATTTACATAAGTAGCATCACAGTATTGAAATGCTAAGCTTCAAACTTTCAGTGTTGTTTATACTACGGTACATTTTAAGATGAATTAAATGTAGTATCAAATATGTTTGTGCCATTTGGGTAAACGTCAGAAAGTATTGTTTCTTCTAAAAGTATCAACACATTTACCATTTCATGCCTCGCACTATAATAGGACCACACTGCCCAAATCAGGACTGCTCTGCGGGAGGTGAGACGGGGGCAACCTTATCAATTAGGCACACTGATATTGTTTATAAGAAGGTGTTTCAGGCTTTCTTATGACATCCTTCTAGAGGAAGATGCATATCTGGTGCACAGATACTTGGAAAGACACATCTTCCACTAACTTTGAGTCAGTCCGTACACAAGGGGGGTGCATCAGTATTTTCTAGAAAACAAAGGAAATGTAACCATTGTTGGCAACAATGATATAGAGCTGAATTCAGCTTGCTTGTGCTGTTTGCCCTTTCATTAAAACATTAGGAAAGGGAAATCTGAAGTACTTTAACTATTTTTCTATATAAATAAATGAATGAATGAAAATAAACATCTTTCCACTGCTGGCAACAGGGAAGAAAATTATTTTCAAATCCTTTCCTTTCCAGTAGCAGCTGTCACTTGTATATGAAACTGCAAGGATCTCTCAAAGCAGTGACAGTTCTGACACCTGAGAAAAAGTGTTGGGGTGGGGGGAGACCGTCAATTCATCTTGGACTACAAAAACATACTTTGAACAAAGTCCTGTAGTTTAGCTACTTTTTTTGGTTGCAGCTGTATAATTACTTAGTATAGTGTAAAACAAGCTCTGATACACACATAAATGAGGGCCTTTCAAGAAATAAAAAAGCAGTCCTGTTACAGACAGTATATAAGATGATAGTGACTGACACTAATGCCATTATATGCCAATGTAATGAGACTACAACACAACTTCCTTATGTCTAGCATGACACATATAAAGCAGACTTGAAATGGATTATAGGAAAAAGAAAGGCTTGAAGAAAAATAAGATCACATTGATATGTCAAGCCCCACTGACAGCCATTTAGCAGAATACACTAAATTTCTATAAGAAGCAGTCAGAGTGTTTTTGATCTGTTAAAAACTCGGAAAAAAAGACAGAGTGAAAACAGATTTTTTTTAGTTCTAAGGTAGAGTTTTCCTTTAACATGGTTATGACATAATGTAAGCTAATAAATCAATATATTATTTAAGCAATAACCGATGATGTGGTGTGGTATATTGAAGGTATACCCACGGTTGGCGTGGTTTAATTATGAGGGCAAAGCCTCAGTGATTAAATAAAGCCAACCATGGGTAAATTTCAATATACCACAACCACAGAGGCAGTTATTGCTATTATACAATGACATTATTTAAGAAAAAAATACCTACTTTTTAATGGCACATTACTGTTCTTCCGCTGGTGGTGGTATACTGCTTCCTTGTATTGATGTACTGTGCATGCATATGGGTTGCGTTCCCATGCAGACCCAGTACATCAATGCTTTGAAACGGAAGCAACAGAGAAAAGAAAGTTTCTGTTACTCCGTTTTTGTTTTCTTTCTTTTTTTTTTTTTTTTTTAATTAAAAAAAAAAACTTTAGGGCAGTTTAGGGTTAGGAGAGAGACAGCATGGAGGAAATACAAGGGATATCAGGTACATGTGTTTAATTTTAAAAAAAACGTACCCGATTTCCCTAGTATTTTGTCCAAGCTGCCTTTCTGGTATGTCCGGAGTCGGGGCTAAAGATTTTATTTTTATTTTTTAAGAAATAAAAATAAAATTTAAACAATATACCAACAGAAAGAAGTCCGGGTGACCGGACCTTTTTCCATTGGTATATTGTAGGATTTACAACCGGCACACTAGTTGGGCTAGCCAATCAGTGTGCACATTTTCAAATATTAATGGGGAGTCATTGTATAATTTGTTTTAACACACAGTGGTAGCATATGTTCCTAACACCAAAGCTTAAATAATTGTAACTTCAGGAGGCCAGCAGGTGGTGGGAGTAGCTGGGAACCCCCCACGAAAATGTTCCCAAATGGACCTCACATTTGATAAGGTTGCCCTTGCTGGTGCTATGGACATTATGTTAATGTCAGACACACGAAACTGCCTGAGTGTGAACAAGTTCCAGCAGAATAATTTAATATGCATGTGTAGTTTTAATTGTCTCATCATTCACAGACAGAACATTCAGAAAATCAAAGCAACATTACCCCACCAAAAATTATGTAAACCCTAGAGAAGTGGGTTAATTTGTTCAGACATTCCGTTTTGGGTGCTGTTCCAGAACTTTCAAGCCTAAATCATTACTGTTGACATTTACTGCACAACAGAAGTAGATCAGTTCATCCTGCATTTGCTTGGTACATTTTGTCTTTTTAGTGCTGAATTTTCCTGGGGGGGGTACAGAAAACTGAAGCATCATAGTGTC
The DNA here is from genome assembly GCF_019279795.1 of Protopterus annectens. Classification (NCBI taxonomy): domain Eukaryota; kingdom Metazoa; phylum Chordata; order Ceratodontiformes; family Protopteridae; genus Protopterus; species Protopterus annectens. The sequence goes on along the minus strand of NC_056744.1, from coordinate 86,256,327 downwards.
GTTTATGATTGTCACTGCATTTCAGCCGGTTCATTGTATCACACTACTTTTTTGTTTTACTGGGGTAATGCACTGATTAACACTGACCAATTTTAGGTTCAGCCAAAGGAACACAATAAACAAGTCAGAAATGTAAACAATAACAGATTAAACAGATGAGTTAATATGTGATAATGATATAAATCTAGAATGACATTGTATTATGCAATGATTGTGCAATGTTTGCGTTAGTTTCTAAAGTGGGTTAACCATCAGTAATTCTGTGATAGGAGATGAGAAGTAGAAAAGAGTTTGGGGTAGTATGTTAGGTAATGTGTCCTGTGTTGAAGTAGGAGCATATAAACCTTGATGAAGAGGTGCCTTTGAGTAGCCTGGAATAGCCTGCAGTGTAATATATTCTGGCCCTTATGGGGAGAACCACTGGTGAGGTGTCTTGGAGGGAAGTACTGGAATAGCCTGCAGTGTAATATTGGTCTAGGGAGTGTTGCTGGTTCTAGGGTAATATATGCTGCTGCACTCCATTTAGTATGCAGTGGGGTGGGTTGGTAGAGGTAATCAGTGGGTGTGACAGAGCATGTGCAGTGCTGTAGACTTGGTTCTATAGTAATGAGAATGGGTGTGAGAGCATGTGCAGTGCTGTAGAGTTTGGTTCTAGCGTAATGAGAGCGGGTGTGGCTTGTGAGTAGTGTCTCAGGTTGTAAGAGGAATTTTCATGAGGTGGGTTGGAGAAGCCTGCAGTGTAATATATGCTGTGCAGTTTATAGAGTTAGGATATAGTGAGGTGGGTTGGAGAAGTAGAGATCTTTGTTTTATGTGTAGTCATTTCACTTTTTCATATGCAGTGAGTGGAATCAAGCATCAATGTAAATGCTGGCCCTGCACTAAGCTTTTATGTTTTAACCAGGTGGGGTGGGTTGAGGAAGTAGACTGGAATAGCCTGCAATTAATATGATCCTGGCCCTGCACTCAGGAGACATTTTAAACCACTGTTTTCTATATTAATTTCTCCCTCACATTTATGTGCCCTAGCCGACCATCATCTGCCCAACTGCATTTCTGCCGTAGTGTCCATGGTACTATCTCCCAGGGGTGGGACTACACCACTGGTGGGGTGGGTTGGAGGGGGGAAGTAGAGTGGAATAGCCTGCAGTGTAATATATGCTGGCCCTGCACTCTAGGGAGACATTTTAGTATGCACCAACTGGGTGGGGCTAAAGATGTTACATTCATCACTGCATACAGCATCAGCTAGCTCCACCCCAAAGCAATTGTTTTACTAACGATCTGTTCCATGATTACACAACAACCCCAAGGAATGTGTCTTCATCATGGACAGAAATCCCTCCATCCCTCCCTTGCTCCTCGAGTAGATGAGCTGGCAAAGCCACTAGCAGCCACCCCTCCCTCACCACAGCTGCTAGCAAGTCTGGGGTCATCTGGTCATACTAAGGGTTCTATCACTCTCAAGCCCTCCTTTATATGTGTCATGCTAGACATAAGAAAGTTAGTTTAACTGTCTTATAAATAGAATGGCAGTGAAACAGTGGGCATCTTGCACAACTTCTGGAACTTTAGTTTTGCCTGAATTATTCTCACTTGCATACTCAAATCCACTCTTAAAAGTCATTTTCTGTCAGGTTACCGATGTGTAGTCCAAGTACTGATGGACCTTTCACCACAGTTTCTCAGAGGTGTCAAGGTTATTACTGTAATCCAGGTGTTCTTAGGTCTCTCAGAGGTGTCAAGGTTATCACTGTAATCCAGGTGCTGTTAGGTCTGTCAGAGGTGTCAAGACTATCACTGTAATCCAGATGTTGTTAGGTCTCTCAGAGTTGTCAAGGTTAACACTGTAATCCATGTGCTGTTAGGTCTGTCAGAGGTGTCAAGGTTATCACTGTAATCCAGGTGCTGTTAGGTCTGTCAGAGGTGTCACGGTTATCATTGTAATCCAGGTGATGTTAGATCTCTCAGAGGTGTCAAGGTTATCACTGTAATCCATGTGTTCTTAGGTCTCTCAGAGGTGTCAAGGTTATCACTGTAATCCAGGTGTTGTTAGGTCTCTCAGAGGTGTCAAGGTTATCACTGTAATCCAGGTGTTTTAGATCTCTCAGAGGTGTCAAGGTTATCACTGTAATCCAGGTGTTGTTAGGTCTCTCTGAGGTGTCAAGGTTATCAATGTAATCCATGTGTTTTAGGTCTCTCATTGGTGTCAATGTTATCACTGTAATCCAGGTGTTGTTAGGTCTGACAGAGGTGTCAAGGTTATCATTGTAATCCATGCGTTCTTAGGTCTCTCAGAGGTGCCAAGGTTATCACTGTAATCCAGGTGCTGTTAGGTCTGTCAGAGGTGTCAAGGTTATCACTGTAATCCAGGTGCTGTTAGGTCTGTCAGACGTGTCAAGACTATCACTGTAATCCAGGTGTTCTTTGGTCTCTTAGAGGTGTCAAGGTTATCACTGTAATCCAGGTGCTGTTAGGTCTGTCAGAGGTGTCAAGGTTATCACTGTAATCCAGGTGCTGTTAGGTCTGTCAGAGGTGTCAAGGTTATCACTGTAATCCAGGTGCTGTTAGGTCTCTCAGAGGTGTCAAGGTTATCACTGTAATCCATGTGTTCTTAGGTCTCTCTGAGGTGTCAAGGTTATCACTGTAATCCAGGTGCTGCTAGGTCTGTCAGAGGTGTCAAGGTTATCACTGTAATCCAGGTGCTGTTAGGTCTGTCAGAGGTGTCAAGGTTATCACTGTAATCCATGTGTTCTTAGGTCTCTCTGAGGTGTCAAGGTTATCACTGTAATCCAGGTGCTGTTAGGTCTCTCAGAGGTGTCAAGGTTATCACTGTAATCCAGGTGCTGTTAGGTCTCTCAGAGGTGTCAAGGTTATCACTGTAATCCATGTGTTCTTAGGTCTCTCAGAGGTTTCAAGGTTATCACTGTAATCCAGGTGCTGTTAGGTCTCTCAGAGGTGTCAAGGTTATCACTGTAATCCAGGTGCTGTTAGGTCTCTCAGAGGTGTCAAGGTTATCTCTGTAATCCATGTGTTCTTAGGTCTCTCAGAGGTGTCAAGGTTATCACTGTAATCCATGTGCTGTTAAGTCTGTCAGAGGTGTCAAGGTTATCACTGTAATCCATGTTTTCTTCGGTCTCTCAGTGGTGTCAAGGTTATCACTGTAATCCAGGTGCTGTTCGGTCTCTCAGAGGTGTCAAGGTTATCTCTGTAATCCATGTGTTCTTAGGTCTCTCAGAGGTGTCAAGGTTATCACTGTAATCCAGGTGTTGTTAGGTCTGTCAGAGGTGTTAAGGTTATCACTGTAATCCATGTGTTCTTAGGTCTCTCAGAGGTGTCAAGGTTATCACTGTAATCTAGGTCTTGTTAGGTCTGTCAGAGGTGTCAAGGTTATCACTGTAATCCATGTGTTCTTAGGTCTCTCAGAGGTGTCAAGGTTATCACTGTAACCCAGGTGCCGTTAGGTCTTTCAGAGGTGTCAAGGCTACTTTCCCTTTTTTAACAAATTCTCTCTCTAGCCATCCCCATACCTTTTCTCTTAAGCTTCCCGTTAAACCTTTTCTGCAGCACACCTTATCACACATACTTCTCAATGTTCTCCTATCTTACAACTCAGCATTACAGCATCTATATGCCATCATGCTTCTGTACATTATAAACTACCCCCACATCGCTCTTACCCCACCAAATCCCTCATTTGTGAATGCTGTATCAGCATAAACCTACAAACCAATCTTAATAATGCCCGCTGTACTGCCGATTCCCTACTTATTTGCTGCTGCTTGCGCACACATAACTCACTTTCTTTCTCTCTTGTTGCAGATTAATTTACTCCTGTACCCATTTCAATAACAAGTACCATGCAAATTAGGTAGTTCTCTACTGCAATAGCTCCAATTAGCTGTTTTTAATGTTCCAGATCTCTCATTTCTTTTTTGTTTTGGTTTAATAGTTATGGCTGCTTGCTCATTTGCTGTAATATGCACTTTTTGTTTTATAACCATGAAATGATAGCGGTTTGTAATTTTTTTATACTTTTCTGTCTTACTGTAACTTTTTATAAACTTAATGTATTTATTTTGTGTACAGCTTTCCTCCCCATGTCACCCCTGAAAATTGTCATTTTGCCCAGTCAAACCATCCCAGTAAACAAATGCAAACAAATAATAAATAAATGAATGAATAAATACATACATATATATATATATATATATATATATATATATATATATATATATATATATATATAGTTTAGTATCATTTAATTGAAACAGACTCGGTCGACTCATCATATTATTGACCAACGTCCACAAAAACTCACACAGCCGAACTCCGAAATTGCCGAATTACATTTCGAATGTGACCTAGGGATGGGTTTTAACATGGGTCGGGATAGGGGTGAGATATTTAGTTCTTTTGTGTGCCTGGAGAACAGCGCAAAAATGTATACTTTGCATTTATAAAGCGAAAGTAGGCTTGTTGGTCAGCTTTACTGAACTTGGGTTTAGCAATCTTGGGATCTCATGAAGATGTTCATCATGTTTCACTGTTGCAGTCATGACTGTAGGGTTCTCCCCTGCCGGCAGGCAGTCCCTGGTCGACCAGAATCCCAAAGTCTGGCCGCTGCTGCTCAGCCATGCTCCTGACGACAGAGCGTCAGGAGTACAAAGCTGACACCCGACGCCATGTTCTCCAGTCTTTCTTGCCGTGCGGTGATAGCAGTTCACAAGTGCCAGTCGGCTGACTCCTGACAATTTTTTCTAAACGTACTTCAGTCCAAAGACTTTCTTCTCCTACTCAAAGCTAAGTACCCCGTTGGGTAAACTTTTTTCTTGCTCCAGTCCGATGTCAGAAAAAGTTAATAATTGTATTTCATGTGGGAAGCAAATACCTCATAAGGATTTTCAATCTTACTGTATTCCTTGCTTAGGCCCTGACCACAACATAGCTAGTTGTCGGTTTTGTGCTAGATTTAATCAACGTACTATTAAACGAAGGTACGATTTTGCATTTCATTACTTCGGTAGGCGTTTTAATTACAAAATGTCGTCGGACACGCTTCCAGCTACCGGAGTTCACAAACGGCGCAAGGATAAAGACAGGCCTCCGAGGTCCAAATCAGACGATATTGTACAAGCAGAGCCAGCTTCAGGTTCAGCAGTCATCAGTGAGGCGGTTTTGCAGCCCCTGTCGTCGGCCATTTCAGAACCGATGGCCGAAACGGACTCCCAAGAGGAGCCAACTAGGCCTTTGAATATTTCAGTTGCAGGACCTTCGGACAATGCTCCTTCGGATGGGTCCGGAGCCGCTGTGCAGGTACCGGCTTCCAAAGGGGTTTTCAGGCCTACTCAGCTTCTGATAAAGGCAAAGCCAAAGACAAAGGCAAAGACTCCTTCCAAATCAAAGACTACAGCCCAGGCATCTTCTAATCCTGGACCCAAGTCTCAGAAACAGTACTTAAGATGGTGGAGGACTTACTTACTATGATTAGGGGTTCACATCCCCCTCCAGATAAAAGGCCAAGGCAGGAATTGTATTGTGACTCCTCTGATCGGGCTTCTGTTTCTTCAGTTTCTTCTTCTGACCAGGATTATTCTTTCCCTCCTTATGAGGATTCTGATGCTGAGGAATGCATTCCTTCAGCTTCTCCCCTGAGGATTTTTCTTTTGGGGAAACTTTACATGAAATGAGGGAACATTTTCACTGGGAAAGGACAGGAGTACTCAGAATCTAAGAAAAGACTTAGGGATTTTCTTCTTCTTCCCCAACATAGACCCCTGGCTATCCCTCTTATTTTGGATATTGTGGATGATGCTTTTTCGGAGGCTAACTTAACTCCTGACTCTTTTCCTCCAGCTCCTGTTAAGCCAGACAGATATTATAGGGTTCCTGATTCCCACCAGTTTTTATACAAGAATCCTACTGCTGATCCTGAAACCATTTCTCAGGGCCCTAAGGGGGTTAAGGCAGCTACTGCTAAAAACCCCATTCCCACTGAGAAGGATTCCAGATCTTTAGAAAGATGGGGCAAAAAAGTGTACACTTCTGCAACTTTATCTATTAGGGCTTTAAACTGTCAATTTCATATGCTGAAATACCAGCAATTTCTTCTGTCTGTTTTGAAACAAAAGCTAACTCCCATTTCCGCTTGTGCAGATGATAAGGAATTACACGACTTAATGCATGCCACTGAACAAGTAGAGAAGCATGGTTTACACTGTGGTATTGATGCCTTGGAGGCTTCTTGTAGGGCTGCTGCCTCTGGCACAGTCATTAGAAGGCATGCTTGGTTAAAGGAACAAAACTTGCCAGATCAAGTAAAAGCTAAGTTATTGGATGCTCCTGTTCAACATAATGTTTTGTTTGGATCAAAGGCTGAAGAGGTGATAAAGAAGATGGAGGACAAGGCAAAATCCATGCAAACGGTTAAGGATTTCTTACAAGTACAGCCACCCAGATTTAGTAGGAACTGGCCTACTAAAAATTGGTCCTTTCCCAATTCAGACAGGCCTCAGAGGGGTAGATACAGACGCTCCCGAGGAAGGCCCCAAACGCAAGCCTCTTATAGACCAAGACAGTGGACTGCTTCCACCCCTAGGGGAGGAGAGGACAGGTCGCAAGCTCATAGAAAACAGGCTCAGTGACTCCCCCTGTTGGGCTACAGGAACTTCTTGCCTGGAAGCCCCTCTCGAAGGAAAACTTTCTCTTTTTCACCTAAATTCGACTCATATAACCCAAGACAAGTGGGTTCTGGATGTGGTTTCAAGAGGTTACAAATTCCATTTTCATACCCTACCAAGACCAAGCGGATGGCTGGATCTACCAAAACATCAATGGTTAGAGGCCTTGAACCATGTGGAAGCCCTCTTGGCTATAAAAGCCATAGAACTGGTTCCACTTTCAGAAATGGGACAAGGTTTTTACTCAAGGCTCTTCCTAGCCCCCAGAAAGCAAAATTCATGGAGACCCATTCTGGATCTGACAGTCTTGAACACTTTTCTCGAGATACCAAAATTCAAGATGCTTACTCTACAGCAGCTACTTCCAATGCTGACCAAAAATGCATGGATGGTAACTTTGGATTTAAAGGAGGCTTATTTACACATTCCCATCAGGCAGGAGTGCAGAAAATACCTCAGGTTCAAGGCGGATCGAGGCACTATCAATTCTCTGCGCTGCCCTTTGGATTGTCTACTGCGCCCAGGGTCTTCACCAAATGCCTGGCTCCAGTAGTAGCTTATTGCAGACTCAAGGGAATTCAAATTTACCCTTATCTGGACAACTGTCTTATTCAGGCAGACAGCAAGGATGTCTTACTCCAGCATCTAGAATTTGTTCAAAAACTTCTCAAGTTCCTGGGATTCACTGTAAACATAAAAAAGTCAAATTTGACACCCTCACAACAGATAACTTTTCTGGGTGCTCTTCTAAACACAACAACCCAGATGGCATTTCTGACATACGAATGCAAACCACTTGGCACCACAGGGATCCTTTAATATGACAAGGCAAAGTTAAAATCACAGTCTCTTCCAAGCGCTTTCAAGTTCATTCCTTCCACAGTCATCACATGACTTCCTGTGGATCTTTCCCAACCATATAAGGTAAATTCTAAAATACATTCTTATTGTCATTAAAAATTATTCATTTTGTAAAATGTCTTGGCAACTGAATAATCATGTTAAACATAACATTAAATCAAAATGTTACAATGTACCAAGAAAATTCTGCAGTGTTTTTGTAATCACAAATAAATGCAGTAACCCCTTTGAACATCGGGGTAAAATCAAGATTCCAAATTAAAATCTAAGGCTACTTAGTAGCATTATAAAACATTTCTTTTCTAAGTTTCAAATGGGTAACAACCTTCAATGTGTCTTATTCTAAAATCTTATGAATGCAAAAGTGAATAAAAAAAAATAAAAAAATATAAAAATATATAGTGTAGTAATATAACAGATGTCATGTTATGCTGAATTGTATTATAAACGGGCTTGCCTCAATTTCAGAACACTAATAATGCTAAGAGTGTCGTTCAGACCTGGGTGTCTAGTAGAGTCTAAGCGGAGCTGCCAAAATAGCTCACGGTATTCTAAATTGGACTCCCAACTACCCCCTCTTATATCTGGTTGTACCTGTTCCAACACCATAAACTTTATTTCCATGTCCTTACATGTCAAAGAGCGTTTGTAGAAGGCATTACTTTCCTTCCTTGCACTGATGTCATTGAAGTGTTCATAAACTCTTCTCCTAAACACCATTTCAGTTTTCCCAGTGTAAAAACCATGGCAGGTAACACAGCATCCAAGGTAGACTACCCCCTTAGAACCACAGTTAAAATGTTTGTTGGAGTGGAACCTGAATCTTCTTGAGGGGAGGTAGTAGGACCCCGAATTCAGCATAGCATGGCATTGCTTACACATCCCACAGGGATAAGTGCCTGGTTTCTTTCTATTCTGATTGTGTGGATCCTCCAACCTAATTTCTAACAGTTCTTTCAAATTCTTGCCCCTTTTCCTGACAAAAGAGGAAAAGCTGGGCATAGAATTCTTCAGATCTTCCTGTAGTCTGAGAATGGGCCAATATTTCTTGATAGTCTTCTCAATCTGATCTGAGTTGTTGGAATAGGTGTGTATAAAGCTATTTTTAGACTTTGAAGTGTCTTTTGAAGGGTTTGGGAAGATCTCGTTGACCCCCACCCCCAATAAAGGGGGATACTTATTTGATCTCTTCTCAGAAATTTCTACAACCAGTGCTTCTACCAAAGCTTCCGGATATTGTTTTTCCTTAAAAATCCCTTAAAATAGAAACTTCCTCTTTGAAAAGTTTGTCAGTGCTGGACATTCGTGAAGCTCTAATGAGTTGACCTTATACTATCACCTTTTTCTGATATAAGGGATGTCCACTCTGGTAATTTAAGTATGCGTTTGAAAAGTGCTTTTCCTGTAAATTTTGGACTGAAAGCACATGTTCGGATAGTCCTTAACCAGTGAAATGTCTAAATAGTCTAGTTGGTGTTTGCTGATCTTGTGAGTGAATCTAAAAAATGTGGTCGCCGTGTTAATGTAATCCATAAATTCCATAAGACTTCCTCCCATCCACATAAAGGAGATATCGTCCAAAAATCTCCTATAGTGCAAGATATCCTGGTACCATGTGCTAGTAAAATATATTTCTTTTCCCATTGGTATAATACCAAATTTGTAGATGGAAGCACAGGGGGCACCCATTGCCACACCTTTTTTTCTGACGATAAAATTCCCCTGTAAAGTGGATGAAATTATTTTCTAAAACTAAATCCATAAATTCCAAAATTAAGTTAGTGAACTTGGCCCCCAGTTGGACTTCATTAGATAAGTAAGTACCTAACCACTCAAGGCCCGTATTGTGTGGGATGCTAGGGAATAAGTCAACTACATCAACAGTGACCATAAACATCTCAGGTAAAAATAAACTCTGATCCACTCCTTTTAGGTAGTCCCATGAGTCCTTACATATATGTTTAATTTTCTCTGCATATTGTTTTAAGGAGAAGTCGATGAATTTAGCTAGGGGTTCTGTAACACTTCCACTTCCTGCCACTATAGGTCTGTATTTAAGGGGGTTCAAATTCTTATGTGTCTTAGGAATTCCAAAAATCTGGGCAACCTTGGGTCTTTTAACTAATAAGTAGTTGTATAACTTCTCATTAATGACATTCTGCATTAAATGATCATATAACAGATAATTTATTTTAGCTTGAGCTATGTTGATCTCGTTTCTTGAGACAAGTTCGTATTGATCAATGTCCTGTAGCACCGTGTGCAAGGCGGCCTCATAGTCCCAGTTGTACATCAAGACAGCCCCTCCCCCCTTGTCTGGTTTCATGACTTTACATCCCTCCATTTTGAGATTTTTGATTAGAGTCAACTCATCCTCAGTGATATTTTCAGATATTTCACAGTAATCATTCTCCTTAAGTTTCCTAATGTCAGTCTCAACTAGCTCCTCAAAAATTTTGATGGTGGGGTGAACCGGTGGGTTGAAGGTGCTTTTTCTTGTGAGAGTTCTTTCTAGATTTCGTTCATCCTTAAACAGTAAGTTAAAGTTAAGCTGCCTCATAAAAAGTTTTAAATCAATTAAGGTTGTAACCATGGGGGAAGGCCTAAGGGGAACATAATGAAAACCCTTGGAAAGTAAATTAAAAAAATTGTCCGTTATTAATAAATCAGTGTAATTGAAAATGGTAAAATTACCTTTCCTGTGTTCAATTTGTTTCCCTTCAAATAAAGTGGTGCTGTTGTCCTCATCCACTATAGGCCTTAAGATTTCTGACATACGAAAAACAATTACAGCTGGCTTCAACTTTCAAAACCTTGGCAACTTTAACTCGGCTATCTGCAAGGAAATTCCTGCAGGCTTTGGGTTACATGGCCTCCTGCATCCTTCTCGTACAATATGCAAGACTACATATGAGGAAAATACAGTGGTACCTAAAAAGTGTTTGGTCCCAGCATTGCCACAGTTTAGACATACAGATCACCGTCCTGCCTTGTCTTCAAAAGGAATTCTTTTGGTGGTCCAAGGCATGTACTCAAAACAAAGGGGAAGGTCTTCAGTCTGCCTCCAGCCAGTCAGATACTAACCACGGATGCCTCGGATTATGCATGGGGAGCCCATTTGCAGGGCAACTGCCTGCAGGGCCTTTGGACAAAGGATCAGAAGCACCTCAATTTAAAGGAAATGTTAGCCATTCAGAACACTCTATTGGCCTTCAGGAATCTTCTACAACCAGGACAACTACTGATACGGACAGACAACACCACAGTTATGTGGTACATAAACAAGCAAGGGGGATCACATTCCTATCCCCTTTGCAGACTATCCATGAATCTATGGAACACAGCTCTAGCTTACAAACTGGACCTTCAAGCTCAGTTTCTACCAGGGAAGCAAAACATCCTGGCAGACAGTCTGAGAAGGAACCTGTCAGATCCACACGAATGGATGCTAGACACCGAAATATTCAAGATGATTACAGCAGTCTGGGGATGTCCTCACATAGACCTCTTTGCATCCCACCTCAATCATCAACTACAGATTTTTTGCTCAAGGACATTCCACGAACTAGCTTGGAAAGTGGATGCACTATCATTCAGTTGGAGAAACCTCTCGGGGTATGCCTTCCCGCCTCTACCTCTTCTTCCACGGGTGTTATTAAAGATCAAGCAGGACTAGCCCAAGATGATAATTTTACTGGCCCCAAATTGGCCTCGACAGTTTTGGTACCCAACTCTGAAGAACCTTTCTCTGGAGCCCCCTTGGGTTTTACCTCAGACTCCGAACCTTCTGTCCCAACACCAGGGTCAAGTTCTGCACTCCCATGTCAAAACTCTCAGCCTGGCTGCCTGGTTAATCCAGGGTCTATGATTCATTCTCTCCTACCCAAGCAAGTTATGGATGTCATTTTAGAAGCCAGACGTCCTAGCACTAGAAAATCTTATGCAGGAAAATGGAAAAGATTTTGCACCTGGATGCAGGCTCAGGATTCGGATCCTCTTATTCCTAACATTCCTCTGATTTTACTTTATCTTACAGACCTCTTACATAAGGGTCTTTCTTTTTCTTCCATAAAGATATATGCCTCTGCTATTTCTGCTCATTATAATACAGACCCTCCAATCTTTTCCCACCAGCTCATGAGACAGTTTCTCAGAGGAGCTAAGAACTTAAGGCCCCCTAGATCTCCTCCCATTCCTGCTTAGGATCTCAACTATGTTTTGGAAAAACTCACCTTACCTCCTTTTGAGCCTGCTGCCACATCTGACATCAAGTTTTTATCTTGGAAGACAGCCATCCTGTTAGCTCTGACCTCTGCCAGGAGAGTTTCAGAGTTGCAAGCTCTTATGGCTGTGGAACCTTATATTATTTTTCATCAAGACAGGGTGTCTCTAAGGGCTAATCCTACCTTCATGCCTAAGGTGGTTTCCAAAGTGGCTTTAAATCAAACTATTCACTTGCCAACTTTTTTCCCCAGTCCTCAAAATAAGGGGGAAAGGATCTTGCATTCCTTGGATGTACACAGACAACTACGTTTTTACCTGGACAGAACCAAGGACGTCAGGAAATCAGAGCAATTGTTTGTTTCTTATGCTTCAAGTTCCCAAGGTAAAGCTATTTCAAAACAGACCATTTCTAAATGGATTGCTCATGGAATCAGATTTTGTTATTCACACCATGGAAAGCAAATCCCAGGGAGTATAAGTGCTCACTCTACCAGAGCCGCTGCCACTTCAGCTGCCTTCCTCAGGGGAGTTCCTACCAAAGACATTTTGGAAGCTGCAACTTGGAGTTCAGTGCATACTTTTTCTAAGCACTACAATCTACCTCTCTACTCTAAGTCTAGGGCAGGCTATGCTTCTGCAGTCTTGCAGGGCCTTTTAGACACCCCCTCTACTTTATGACCACCTCCCTTTCCTTCTGCTTTGGGATTCAACCCTACAGTCATGACTGCAACAGTGAAACACGATGAACATAGTACAGTTGTGTACACACCATAAATGTAGATGTTCGAGTGTCTTCACTGTTGCAGTCTGGGTTACCCTCCCTCCTGTCCCCTCTTATTTTTTCTTTTGTGTGGTTCCCTTCTTCGCCCTTCTTCTGAGGTGTATTTGCAAAGGGTATGGGATTTTACTCATTTTGGAACACCTGACATCTGGGGCAAGAAAAACTGGAGAACATGGCGTCAGCTGCCAGCTTTGTACTCCTGGCGCTCTGACGTCAGGGAGCATGGCTGAGCAGCCGACGCCGGACCCAGACTTTGGGATTCTGGCCGACCAGGGACTGCCTGCCGGCAGGGGAGAACCCTACAGTCATGACTGCAACAGTGAAAACACTCGAACATCTACATTTATGGTAAGTGTACGCAACTGTACTTTCCAAAGCTTTGCAGCAGATGTATTGATTATTAGCAATCATATATTGTGGTGGTGGTGCTGCGGTAGCATTGTCGCCTAACAGTAAGACGTTATCCTGTTCAATTCTCAGCTAAAGCGTCTTCTATGTGGAGACATGCATGAATGGGCGTACCTTCGTTGAAGGTTGTGCGTCAGAGCTGGCAACTTGGTACGTAAATATCTACTGCCAATCATTAGCGGACCGGAGTTCTGCTGTGACGACCCCTAACCGGGAAAAGCCGAAAGACACAACATATTGTTGTCCGTATGTATTTGGTTAGTAATACAGGATAGAGTATTTAAGAGAAAGATGTGATGCTCAAATGCATATTATCTAGAAATTTCAAAACTGTATACAAAAATATATATGCTAGATGTGTGATTTTATTTTTATTCATTCTATCATTTACTTATTAGTCTGTTAATTTTAGTCATGTGTTCTCTGGACTGTTTTTGCTTCTTTGTTTTTTTTTCACATTAGACATGCCCCTCTAGTTAGCTACCATGTCCCTATTGTACGCGCCCCTCTAGTTAGCTACCATGTCCCTATTGTACCCAAGCAATAAAAGGAACCTGGAACCCACTGATTACACTGTTTGCATTGCCTAACCATGAAGTTATTTTATGGATGGTTTGCAGGCTGACGGTTTTAATAGAACTTCATTGTTAATTAATTGTATTGTTTTTTCAAATGATTGAGTTCTCTTTTTATATTTTTAAAGTGCTTAGATAATTAATCCTAAAATAAAACTGAAGCTGAAAATGGCATTGGTGATGATACACAATGTTTAATTGTTGACACAATATTAGCAGCGCTTGTGCAATAAGAGAATTGCAGACTGAAGGACAGACAGTGTCGACTTGAGAAATAATGTTTATGTGAGCTAGAGTACAATATGTCTACTACAGTATGACTGCAGCATTAGTATGGCTGCTACCCATCTATGTGAAAAAGAGTGTAAAACAGTCATGGCTGTGTCTGGTAACTTCTTTCAGCTGTAAGAGAGAGTAGAAGAAAAACTATATTTTATGTGGCCTTTCCCTAGAGATGTACAAAGGAAAATAAATGGATGCATTACATTATCAAACAGAACAAAAAGGATTGCCATTTACAAACCAGCTCCAAGATATAGAAGCTAAGGTTGTGACTAGGTCCCCAGAAAGCCTTGCTTTGATTAATGGGCCCAAGAGCTGGATAAACCAGCCTAGAAGGGATGGAAGTGGATTACCATTACTGAGTTGCCCATCCCAGCAGTAGGGTGTTGACTGAGTCCCTCTGCAAGAAGTCCACCCAGGAAAAGACTTGAGATTTCCACTTTCATACTACAGGGGTGGGGATGTCAGCCTGTCATGTAATGCATGTGCACAACCTGTGTAGGTTTGTAGAAGTACATACTCGCAAAATGTTTAGTATAGCAGGCATTGCATTGCACTGCTCTTTCCATCCAGTAGGACAGTGCAGGAGTACTCAAGGAAATATCCAAGCCCCTGCTGAATGATGGTCCTGCTTTCTGATTTTCACCTCCCTTTCCTGATGTCCCAGGATGCTAGGGATTGGATGACAACTGGACCAGCAGGAGATGGGGGCTTGATAATGATGATGATTGATGAAGGCCAAACAATTATTTAAATTAAGTAAAAGGATTTCCATTTTCCATATACCCAACACTAGCTAGTTTGTGTACAGTTTTAATGGCTTCCTTTTTCCTCCTAGCATCAAGATAAAATTGAAGTTCTTCAGCCATGTTTATCACAAGCCTCTGCACCGTGACAGTAGCCAGCGGGCCCTCAGTAGGCGATACATGGGGTCTCTCAGGGACAAGGAGAGACTGCTGATGCCACATGAAAAAAGAACACTCACTTTCCAAAAACAAGGTACACAGAAAGGTAAGAAAAAAAGTCTACTGATTTTGGCCTGAACTGTTCTAATGGCACATCACATGGCAGTGTTCTGTCAGATACTTCCTAAAAGGTGCCCATCATAGGCACAGCTTGCCAGTTTATGGATGCTACAATCACCTAAAGCATTTGGTTTAACAAGTCAGGAGAAGAAAGGCACCACTTAACATGCATTTAGGGTGTCTTCACAAGAGTTCTGAAACATTAGTAGCCAGTGCACAGAAAACATTTTTAAAAGTGACTTATAAAAGCTGTAAAATTCAACTCATACTGTTAAAAAAGACATAAATACCTGTGCACATTAAAGCATTATGCCTCCAGCCATTTATATTCACTCAAGTAAAACCCATAATAGTTAAAGCTTTACTGCTGCAGCAGTGGAAGTCTGGTAATTTTCCATCCATGGAACAAGTTTGGGAAACTCCTACACAGTTAATTAATTAAATAATGCCATGCAAACATTGTTTATTTCAACAGCTGGGAAAGCCATGCATGACATAAAATCAGGAATTCTTTGTTCTGCATACTGAATTATTAAGTAATGTGTAGTATGTGTGCATACCTCTCAACTGCCCAGATTTCTGCAGAATGTCCAGTTTTGACTCATATTGACCAAAGTCACTGGTTAATGACAGACATTTGAATTTAACTTATTCTATACACTTTCTAAGTTATTATTATTTTTGGCTTTGTCCAGATTTCTTGCATAGAAAAGTTTAGAGGTATGTATGTATTATATATAAAAATGTGCATGCATGCATATATATATATATATATATATATATATATATATATATATATATATATATATATATTTATTCATACACACACACACACACACACACAGACACACTCACATACATAATTGTGCACTATGTTTTACAAGCATACATACACACACATATACACACACACACACACACAAACACGTGCACATATGTATTTGCTTAAACATAACACACACACACACACACACGTCGCATATGTATTTGCTTAAACTTAAACTGAGTTTTTTCCTAACTGTTAATTGAATGGTTTTCAGGTCTATTGATTAAATGTGTCTGTGTTACTAATACTTCTTTATAGGAAGTGTTTTACTTTGGACAATGACATGATGAAAACTGAAAATGAAACAAAAAAAAGAAAACAAAAACACCTGCTTCTCAAGATGTGAGACTGGATAATACAGTGTCTGCTGTTATTCTGAAAGGCCTTTAAGTAGGTTCATCCAGACAAAAAGCTGGCAATCTAGCTATTATAAAATTTGCAAACCAAATAGCACATAACCCTTGCCACTTCCAGTAGGAATGTGGGATGCTGCTCAGAAATATGTTTAGAAAACAGAGAACGCAAAAATGATGGAAAAATTCTGGCACATTAACAAACAGTGTAAAATGTATAGACTTTAATAAACTGTAGTGCAAATTTCTGCCCCACAAGATCATTTATTTTTGCTTTTCAAAAAAGGAAGATGTAAGATACGTGTCCTCTTTCTTTAAACTACTGGTGCCATTATTGTGTTGGTTAAGTAGTGTGGTTTTCTGTGTACTAGACAGCTTAAAAAAATCACATGATATGAGGATTAAAAAAATTGAGTGAACAAGTAAATCAAGCCTGAAAATGGGGGTATACTTCTAAAACAGGTACATCATGTGCCCAGGTAAATTGGGCCTAAAATAGGAACATTCCTCCAAAACAGGGACAGTTGAGAGGTCTGCACGCAACTAACAGTCATACACCATTTATTTCGTTGTATGTAATGAATGCAGTTTGGTATTTTTCAATTTGGAAAATATGAAAATGTTGATGTGTTATTGTTTTATGCTCATAATACTGTTATGCAAAACTTCAAAAATTTCAAATAAAGAGTTTTGACAAAAAGGTATAAAATATTTCCAGTATTAGATCATGCTCTTAGTCTGCATAAGGGTCTAACAAAAGGGCCATATGTGGTGCTTCAGTGCCCTCTTGTGGCCAGCTGTGACATTACAGCTCATTATATTAATGCGCTGGTTTTCAGAACTGACCTCTGAGCCCTCTGAGAAGATATGCTGACTAGTAGCCAGACATAATCCCCGATGGATCCCACTACTCATAACTTCTTAATCAGCAACATCCATCACTGGACCATGGATCCTAGCTGACTAGTACCCTTGAGTACAAACTTAATGCCTCCCCTCCAATTCTACCTAGCATGTTCCACTTGCTCTGTCCTTGAGTCAAGTAGTTTTTACTTTTTTGTTGTACCAATTTAAGTTTTGTACTTGGATTATCCAGGAATGCCTCACTCTGCATTTGCTTAGCAAGTTTCCAAACAACTTAATTTCCATGTAAGCTGGCTTATCTTTGTTTCTGAAGTTGTTTTATTTATGATTAAATGTTATTGCCTTGGCTCTATTTTACATGTGGAAAGTGCTTTAAGAAAGTAATGTTGAAAACAATAACTTATGTACATCCGTCGGATGGATGAACTTATGTACCTTACTTACAGCTTGACCTTTTCATATTCACCCAATCTCCCCTCATCATGGCACCCCAAAAGATTTAGACTTTAGTAAGTTTAGACTTTGACAGGTGTTCACCCCTTTTTCTTTTTAATTTCTTTGCATTACACCACTGTAAAAACCCACACAATCCACATGAAGAAAAAAAAAATATTTGGGCCATCTTGCCCCCCCAGTACTCGAGGAGATACCTGCACTATTTGAATAAAATAAATCAGGGAACCAAATACATATGTGTAAGATAAAGAATTGGTTGGTAGGAGCCTCTCCAGTTACTCAGTGACTGAGGCCTGCTCTATCTCCTCCCCTGCACATAAAATTCAGACAATTAATATGAAAAAGTTAGCATGAGAAAGGCAAAATCTGTAATCACAACCACACACATTATTACCAGAGGTCTGAATGTTCCCAAGTTTGAGTTTTTGTTCCACAGTTTGAATGACAGTATCCCGCAGCTGAGGAATGAAAGGTTAAGAACTGTTCTATGTGAGGATGACACTGTATTCATGTGAAAACCTCTCTAGGTAGCCATAACTAGCCCAGTCTTAAAACTGCACCATCACTGTCTCAGACCAGAAAGCAGGACTCTAAGCCACGGTGACACGGGCTGGAGAGTGTCTGTTTGTTCACGTCAGCAGATCACACACAACTCGGTAGACTAGAGTATAGCCTCAGAGAAACTATAAGTTTATTCATTCTAGTTTCATATGAAGCTTAGATTATAAGTATGTTAACATTATAAAAAATAGTCATCAACTTAAAATATGGTAACAGATAACTATTGTTTCAGCTTTGAGTCCCACCGAATCCTATGAACGCAGCCTGCCTGGCTACTGTGTCTTGCCTTACCTCTGCTCTCTCCCCTCCTTGATATTTCTTGAAGCTGATGCTAACTCTTCATCTTTCTTTTTCCACAGTAACCCAGTCACTGGGACGCAGCTTTATCAGTCCAGTGTTTCTGCTCAGTCTTTTCACCTGCTCCGTCACTCAGTTGTGGCTACATTTCTACATGGGATCCCTCAACAATACACTTCACTACCTGGCTGCTGGAAAAGAACGGCAAGATGGTAAGGAACAGCAGGTGTCCGTCATGTGAATTCTAGAATGTTTTAATGTGTCTGTCATGTGAATTCTAAAATGTTTTAAAGGGGCATGTATTGAAACCATAAAGTTGTAGCAGTCGGAAAGTCATGTATTCAGCTGGGATATCAAGTTCATATTTAGGATGTAGTATACAGAAGGCACGTGTGTCGGTCATCTCTCCAGTTGTTCTACACTGTTACCAGTAAAAGAAGCTGGCAGAGTAAGTAATTGGTGAAACTCTGTTACATAACCTGTTAAATAAAACCTGTGTCTGAGTAATTTATGTTATAGTAAAGCAGCTATAACAGAATGCTGATACAAAAAGGACCAATGTGTCCATCTTCTTTTAATATTTGTTATACAACTTAGATGGCTCATATGAAGCAGTTTCATGCAGTTTCAAGTTACTCCAACAAATATGCACAAATGCCTGTATAAATTATCTTAACCTCAGGTTAATATTCCTTTACAGTGCAGATAAGCCTTCCAAAGCTAAGAGCTCCAGATTGTTGAATATCTAGGAACCAGTGCCCTAATTTATTTCTAGGTCTGACAGTAGCAAATATAAACAGCACCAAGCAGGAGGCATAAGAACAGAATTTGCTGTTTGGTTTAGCAGTGAGTTACTTCTATAACAGTGAATGCCAACAGTTATTTTTAAAGTATGTGGTACTAACGGGTCTATATTAGAACATCGAAACTTTACAACTTCGAATGTTCTAATATAGACCCCTATTCAGTGAACGCTGACAACATCGAACATGCAGAACAGTGAATTTTTTCCTAGGAAAAAAATTTGCTCTTCCGAAACACATACACACAACACAAGCACACCAAACAAACAGCAATCCACACACATACACCTAAAATCTTACATCTAACCCTACACTAAACTGTACATACACCACTAACTATCCACTTACCTTAACCCAAACCCTAACCCTAAGGTCCGTCACTATCGCACACTCACCTCACCCGTGCCCTAACCATAACTCACCTAACCCGCCCTAACCCTCACGTCCACACAATCGCACACTTACCTGACCTGCGCCCTAACCCTCACGTCCACACAATCACACACTTACCTAAACCTGACCCGTAACTTTCCACCACAGTGCTGAAAATAGCAAAGTGACAGAACTGGACAACCAAATTCTTTCCCTAGGAAAAAATTAGTTTTTCTGCAGCTTCGCTGTTTTCATCATTCGCTGAACAGGGGTCGATATTAGAACATTCGAAGTTGTGAAACTTCAATGTTCTAATATAGACCTGGTACTGGGTCTATATTAGAACACTGAAGTTTCACAACTTCGAATGTTCTGATATCGACCCCTATTCAGCGAACGTTGACAACATCAAACATGCAGAACAGCAAATTTTTTCCTAGGGAAAAAATTTGCTGTTCTGAAACACATACACTCAACACAAGCACACCAAACAAACAGCAATCCAGACACATACAAATAAAATCTTACATCTAACCCTACACTAAACTGTACATACACCACTATCAACTTACCTTAACCCCAACCCTAACCCTAAGGTCCGTCACTATTGCACACTCACCTGCGCCCTAACCCTAACTCACCTAACCCGCCCAAACCCTCACGTCCACACAATCATACACTTACCTGACCCACGCCCTAACCCTAACTCACCTAACTTGCCCTAACCCTCACGTCCACACAATCATACACGTACCTGAACCCGACCCGTAACTTTCCGCCACTGTGCTGAAAATAGTCAAAGTGACAGATCAGGACAACCAAATTCTTTCCCTAGGAAAAAATTCATTTTTCTGCAGCTTCGCTATTTTCAGCGTTCGCTGAATAGGGGTTGATATTAGAACATTCAAAGTTGTGAAACTTCGATGTTCTAATATAGACCCCGGTACTAACATATTCCTCTGATGAAAACTGATTCTTGGATTTTGTACACATATTTCTTTGTTCCTAAAATACTGCTAAAAACAAAAACACAGTCAAATGGTTAAAGATTATTTGTAAATGTTGCTGACTGAGCTGAAAAAAGACAGTGCCATTTTAGAATTAACAGCAAACAGCTAAGAACATAGGAAGTTTGCTCAAAAGTATTTGACGACATTCTGATTTACAGAATAAATGAAATGCTAGTCGTTGAAAACATTCAGGTGATAAAGACAGAAAAAAACAGTTAATGCTTTGGGAGTACAGTGCTTATGCAAATGTAACAGTGCCTATAAATCCTGTTTAAGTATGCAAACTCCATGAAAGTCATAAAGATAAATCATGCGATATCATGTGTAAAGATGTACAAACCATGGAACTGGCAGTCAGAACACAGTTTAGGAAACAAGATAGTTGTATGTTGGGCAGGTGGCAGATGCAACCAGGTAATGCAGTAGGATGAAAAAGAAAACATAAGGTCAGAAGGGCTGTCAAATTCTTTACAGGAATTAAATGGCTCCCATTTCTAATTGGAGACCTGTAACTTCAAGTCCCAGAGTTATGATTACAAAGTGAAACTAAAGGACAACAAAGAATGTCAAAACTTAATGAACTACTTTCCCTCACAACTTATGTATATATATATATATATATATATATATATATATATATATATATATATATATATATATATATATATATTAACTATGAGGCCACTGTTTTGAGAAAGGGGTATACTCTAGAACTGAACAATCTTGGACTTAGTACATTAAATCTCCATTTTTGCATATTCAGCCTTGTTGTTCTGGGTGCCACAGTTATAGGTCTCAGAAACTGACCATTTCACTGTTCTTTCTTTTCTAAATGCTGTCATTTCACAATTTCTGATTTCAGTCAATTGGTCCTGGAGAAACTGAAATAAGAAAACTGTCATTCCTCAACACTTATCACTACCTTTCAAGTAACAGAAGTCATGTGCGTGACAAATAACAGCACTGGTACCAATCCGTTATGAAGCCATACTGATATTAAGGCCAAGGCTGCTGAATGTCAGGCATGAGAACTGGCTTAATTGGCACTGACGGATAAAGCTCTGCCTGTGACCCAGGTAATCTGGGGCAGCAGGGGAATTGGTGAGGGATCATGGAAGATTACTAAGGTAATGTCCCTGTACCTTCTTAAGCTCAACCAATCAGGGGAGGGAGGGATGAGCTGGTGCTAGCTCAATCATCCCGAGAGGGGGGATGATTTCTGCAGCCCTCCAGTGCTAAGAATTGCTGGGTGAAGAAGTGTGCACTGTGCGGTGTATGGAACAGCAATGTGTGTTTGACTCTGTCAAATCTGCATGGTATCCTTCATCATGAGGGTGTATAAGGAACTCCAGGCTCTGACTGTCACTAATGTACAACTTAACCTTGAGGGTAGGGGTTTAGGTCAAAAGAAAATCCCTCTGTGGCTGCCTGCATGATGATCAGCCACTGAGATAAGTTCTTTCCTTGTAAGAGAATTAAATTGTCATGATCAGTGGTGGTTTGGTAGATAGTTGGCAGGCTCAGATAGGCTGGATAAATGTATAAAAAACTATATTAGCAAATGACAGAATCAGACCATAATATCCTGTAACTAGATCCTCGTCTACTGTGGCTACATTATGAGGTCCACAGTCTAGATGTCAGTAATGTAGAAAGAGAAAGTTAGATGTTCTTCGTGTTTCACTGTTGCAGTCATCACCTGTGGGTTATCCTTGCTGTGGTAGCCCTTGGCTGGCTCAAATACTAGAGTCAATGTTTTTTTGCATCAGCTGCCATCGCCTGTAGTATGACGTCAGGTCATCAGTGCTATAAAGCAAGGCGGCCAAAGTCATTACATCAGTCTTTCTTGCCGTGGAGCCCATAGCAGAAGCAGTTTATACAAGTGCCGGTCGGTCGCTACCAGAAGTTGAATTTCAGCTGAAAACGTCTAAAGCTAAGTACCCCGTTGATGATCCTTTTTTCTTGCACTAACTGATGTCCGAAAAAGTTAACAATTGTCTCGCCTGTGGAAAGCAGATCCCACACTGAGACTTCCATTCTTACCGCATCACTTGTTTAGACCCAGACCACAACATCCCCCGTTGCCGGTTCTGTGCCCTCTTTAATGCGAGAACCATTCACCGTAGAGCTCTTTTTGTAGACAGTTATTTTTGTGTTCCACCTTCGCATTCTGATATGGCATCCATCAGTCAACAATCTGTGGACATTCTGAAAAAACATAGAGATAAAGATAGATACAGACTACACAAGGCTAAGCCTTCTGACGATGCTACCGCTATGCAGGTCGTCAGTTCTCCGGAATTCAGTGAGGCACTTTCGCAGCCCTGATGCCCGATTCAGTATCTACGCAGGCCTCTACCAAGACCCTTTCAGAGTCTGGTATGCTGCAGAAATCTTCTTCATCTTCCGAGCCTTTGGCTGTCTCTGCCTCGGTTGGGTCTGGAGCTGGAATGCAGGCACCGGCTTCCGAGGAGGCATTTCGCACTACCGATTCTAGACAAAAAACATCTTCACATCCGACTACCATTTCTCTCAGACTGATGGATTCTCTCAGGCCTAGAAACCAGGCCACTCCTATGAAATCTGCTTCTAGCCACTGTCTTGCTACTGCTCCATCACCCCAAGCACAAATACTTAAAATGGCGTAGGATTTCATCTCCCTTATCAGGGGTAGTCAGGCCACAACTTCTAAAAGGAAAAGGTACCCTTCTCCAGAAATTATGACAGAACAGGATTCTGAGGAATCTGACTATTCAGGTTTTGAAGAGAAACAGCATCCCTTAACAGCTTATGAGGATTCAAATGCAGAGGAATCCATCATTTTTACCACAAATGAGGTAAAAAAAGTATACACCTCTGTAACCTTAGCTATCAGAGCACTCAGTTGTCAGTTCCATATGTTAAAATATCAACAACACACTGAAACAATTAAAACAGAAGACTGCTACCTTTCCTGGCTGTGCCAATTCAAAAAAGTTAGCAGATTTACTGCACTCTGCTTGTCAAGTGGCCAAATACTCGTTACACTGTGGATATGATGCCCTAGAAGCCTCTAGAAGGGCAGCAGTGACAGGCTCTGTTATTAAGAGACATGCATGGCTGAAGGAGCAACCTCTCCCTGATCATGTCAAGTCTAAACTTATTGATGCACCCCTAGATAAGGAGCACTTGTTTGGGGAAAAAGCAGAAGAGGTGCTTAAAAAATGGAAGACAAAGTAAAATCTATGCAAACAGTAAAATATTTCTTTCAAGTTCAACCTGCCAGATTCAGCAGGAACTTTCCCTCTAAGCACTAGGCCTTCCCTGCACCTAGCAGACAGGGCCAGTGTAAGCCCTGCAGGGACAGACCATCCAGGCCCCTATCCCAGGGTCAGCAGAGAAGCAAACAATGGACCACTTCTGTCTCTAAGACAGGGAGTTCTAAGCCACCCTTCTATGGCAAACACTCACAATGACTCCCCTCCCTTCACTCATCAAAAACTAGGAGGAAGGCTTTCCCTCTTCAAAGACAATTTGCTTTCTGTAAATAAGGACCAATGGGTCTTAAAGATCATTTTTTAGACATACAAATTGTCTTTCAGCGAACTCCCAATTCCAAGAGGGTACCCAGACTTACCTCCAATTTAGTGGGCAAAGGCATTGAAACAGGTTCAGACTCTCATATCCCAGAATGCAGTAGAACCTGTCCCATCAGATCAAACAGGCAAAGGCTTTTATTCCAGACTATTCCTTGTTCCCAGAAAAAAGGGCACTTGACACCCCATCCTGGATCTATCCATTCTGAACAGCTCTCTGGTGGTCCCCAGATTCAAAATGCTAACTTTACAGCAGCTGCTGCCTATGCTAGCATAAAATGCCTGGCTAGTGACCCTAGACCTAAAAGATGCCTACCTCCACATCCCCATCAGGGAATCGTGTGGAAAATTTCTGAGCTTCAGAGCAGGCTGACAACACTTTCAGTTCTCTGCGATGCCCTTTGGCTTATCCACTGCTCCCAGAGTATTCACCAAATGCTTAGCCCCGGCCATAGCATTTTGCAGACAGAGAAGTACACAGATTTACCCTTACCTGGATGACTGCCTCATTCAGGCAGAGTGCAAAGAAAGCTGCTGCAGGATCTTCTCTTTGTCAAATCATTCCTAACTTCCCTAGGGTTCACCATCAACAAGAAGAAATCAAAACAAAACCCCACCAGGAAGATCATTTTCTTGGGAGCTGTGCTAGACACAGCATCCCAAAATGGCCTTCCTATCCCCAGAAAAGCAGAGCTTCTTGCCTCTCTACTTTACCCAGCTGGCTTCCAGAAGTCGCCTCACTGTGAGGAAGTTCCTGCGAGCCCTGGGGTACATGGCATATTGCATCCTTCTCTTTCCTCTGGTCAGGGTTCACATGAGAAAACTTCAGTGGTATTTAAAGAACCTTTGGTGCCAGCACTCTCAGTCCCTAGAGACCTCTCTCCCTCTGATCCCATGTATAAGGGATGAGTTTCTCTGGTGGGCAGAGGCCTGTGCCAGGAACAAGGATTTTCCCTTCATCCTCCGCCCTTTCAACCAGACCATCACCACCGACACCTCAGACATTGCTAGGGGCACCCACCTAGCAGGCAGGTGTACCCAAGGTCTTTGAGATGCCCAGCAACTTCACTTGCACATCATTCAGAAAGAGATGATGGCAGTACAAAAGGCTCTGACATATTTCAAACCCCATCTCAGGCCAGGGGATCTTCGTATAAAAACAGACAACACCACAGTAATGTGGTATATCAACAAACAGGGGGGGACCCAGTCTTACCCCCTGTGCAGGTTAGCCATGAGCCTCTGGTTTACAGCCACCTCCATGGGTCTACACCTGATTGCCCAATACCTACCAGGGGTCAACAACACCCTGGCAGACAACCTAAGCAGAAACTTACTGGACCGCCATGAATGGCAGCTCCACAGGGAAATCTTTCTGCAAATCACTCAGGGGTGGGGGACTCCAGAAGTGGATCTCTTTGCCTCACACCTCAACCACCAGCTGAAAATGTTCTGTACCAGGGAGTATCACCTCCTAGCATGGAAGGTGGATGCCTTGACCTTCCCCTGGAACTCCCTCTTTGTGTACACATTCCCTCCTCTGGCCCTTATTCCCAAGGTACTGATCAAAATAAGGGAGGAGAGACCAAAGGCCATCCTCATTTCTCCAGATTGTCCCAGACAGAATTGGTACCCCTTACTGTGCAGCCTGACCTTACAACCCCCCAAACAACTTTCCCTGATCTCAGACCTCTTGATGCAGGTGAGGGGAAGATACTGCACCCAGACTAACAGACTCTCAACCTTTCAGCATGGCTTATACCTTAAAAGCTAACAAGGACACCCTGTTAAGAAAACAGGTCCTAGACATCATCACAGAGGCCAGAAGGCCCAGCACCAGAAAATCATATGCAGGGAAATGGAAAAGACTCTGCTCCTGGAAACAATCCAAAGGGGCCAGTACCTCCCATCCTTCCATCCCTCTTATCTTGGATTACCTAGCCAGGTTGCTCAGTTGTAGCCTCTCTTTCTCCTCTATTAAAATCCATGCCTCAGCCATTTCTGCCCATTATGATTCAGACACATCCCTCTTCTCTCATCCTTTGATTAAGCAATTCCTCAGAGGGTCTTCTAATGTCAGACCTCCCAAAAGGCCCCCATGCCACCCTGGGACCTGAATTATGTTCTAGAAAAACGAACCTTACCTCCTTTCAAACTTGCTGCTTCTACAGAATTGAAATACCTCTCCTGAAAGACTACCTTCCTACTAGCTATCACCTTAGCCAGAAGGGTATCAGAACTTTAGTCTCTCATGGCTGTTGAGCCCTTCATCACTTTCCATGCAGACAGGGTCTCCCTGAGGACTAACCCCTCCTTTATACCCAAGGTGGTATCTGATGTGACCCTCAACCAGGCCACTCACCTACCCACCTTCTTTTCCAACCCTCAAAACAATGGGGAAAGACTTCTACACTTGCTAGACATGCACAGGCAACTCATATACTATCTGGACCATACTAAACCATTCAGAAAAACAGGCCAACTACTTGTCAGCTTTGCCCCTGGGGCAGAGGGGAAGCCCATTTCCAAACAAACCATTTCCAATTGGATATCACACTATATCCATTTCAGCTACAGACTACATGGGAACCGCCCCCAAGTCTATCCGTACCCATTCCACTAGGGCAGCCTCCACTTCCACAGCCTTCCTCAGAGCAGTCCCCACCAGGGTTTTGGAAGCTGCCACCTGGACCTCTGTCCATACCTTTACAAAGCATTACTACCTACCTCTTTATTTCTAAGTCTAGGGCAGGGTTTGCCTCTGCAGTTCTGCAGGGCCTGCTGACCCATGTCTAGGACTCTAACCTATCCTTCCATCCCTCTCCTCAGATTTGGGAATTCTCCCACAGGTGATGACTGCAACAGTGAAACATGAAGAACATAGTGCAGTTGTGTACACTTACCATAAATGTAGATGTTCAAGTGTATTCACTGTTGCAGTCCTGGTTTCCCTCCATCCCCTATATAGCATCTTCCCCTGGGGGACATAAGCTTCCCATGGTGGCTTTTAGCCACCAGGACCACTTTTCCTTATTTCCTTGTGCTTCTAATGGGTTAGGGCAAGAAAAACTGATGTAATGATGTCGGATGCCTTGCTTTATAGTACTTACGACCTGATGTCAGACTACAGGCGACAGCAGCCAACGCAAAAAAATTGACTCTGGTATTCGGGCTGGCTGAGGGCTACCAAAGCAGAGATAATGCACAGGTGATGACTGCAACAGTGAATACACTCAAACATCTACATTTATGGTAAGTATACACAGCTGTACATTCCGATAACAGACATGCTGGACAAAGCAAAGCAAAGTGGGTGTGAAAATCTGCATTTACTGCAAACGCCTTAAAAAGACTGGTTCAACAGCTGTTGGTCAGATGTCAAACCAGTTGGACACCTCAGTTCTAACTGTATGGGGCTGACTGGGGACATTGGGTAGGGCGAAGAGTGACAGAACTAGTGCTCCTTTTGTACAACCACAGTGTCATCTGTATGCTCAACACACCCTCACTTAGAAAACACTCTCTAGGCTGTAAAGAGACAGGAAACATCCAAAGTAAAAAGTAGTAAATTTACAGGAAAGAGCTGGATTCTGTTCCTGGCAAATAAACTGGCCATAGCACAGAAAACAAAAATGCAAAACAAAAGTAAAGTTTTATTTAATGATGCTTGTAATGGTGTCTATATGTATTTTTTTTTAGATCTCTACTTTTCTGTGTTTGGAGCCCTCCAGATGCTAAGCTTACTGAGCACTCCAGTAATGTCCGTCATCCTGGGATCGCATCGACACAAAGTAATCTACCACAACACCGAAGAATCAAGGTAGGCGCGTGTGAAACAAGGGTGCCACAGCACTAGGTAGGCTGCATCCCTCCAGGGTTCCCAGATAAATACTGGGTAAATATTACATTTACACTGCAAATGGTGACAGTGAAGATGGTGATACCACCCATCGAGGTAGGATGCAAACTTCAGCAATAAGCAAAAGGTAAGAAAGAAAGGTCTACAGTGAGGAACTCAACATATTGGCCTGGACAGTGTGTCTCTAAGATCAAGGTATTACAAAATCACTAATGCAAATGTTAAATCATAAACCTTGAAAGTGTCCGTAATACCAATTCACCCAAAGGACTGCAGACCAGGTTGCAGTATTTTTTTTAATTATATTCATTTGTTAACTGGAAAAAACCAGCTCAGCCAATGTGCTTCCCTTCAGGAGTAGCCCTAGAGCTGGATCCAGCAATAGCGACCTAGGCAGTTGCCTAAGGTCCACAGAAGGGGGGGCCCAATGACTGGTGGGCTGCCACAAAACTTAAATTTCTTCTTTAATGATGCACACAGAGTGTGTCCTAAGTAGCATCTGTGCCTGTATCTGTAGCAGAGCACAGGACTTTTAAGAGATGAGCATGAATTGCTTTTAGTATGGAAAATTGCCATTATCATTCTATTCAAACACAGGGTCACTCATGAAACACAGAGGTACTGTGTGTGTGTGAAATGCCCCATTTCGGGCTGGCAGGTTGGTTAACTTATTGAGGCTCAAACCGTGCACCTTGAATACAGGACCCCCAGAGCCTGAATATTCTACACCAACAGCCAAACTGTCATCAGCAAATGCATTTCAAGGACTGTTGAGTTCCAGTGCATTTTTAAAAAAATATAGAGTTTCTGTGCATTTTCAAAGAATGTTGTTTCTGTCATTTTCAAGGACTGTTGAGTTCCTGTGCATTTTCAAGGAATGTTGAGTTTCAAGGGAAGAGAAGTTTACTGTTGCACATTCCAAGTCTGTTTTCAATGGTAACTGTTTTGTTTAGCAAATGGTCATCATCAGTGTTTGTGCTATACATTTTAAAAGTAGTGGTAGTAGCACAGCGGGTAGTATACTTGCCTTTGGTGCAGAAGGTTGTGGGTTCTACTCCCACAATTTGTAGATGGGGTGTTGCTATTTCACTGGCCTCTTTAAGGGGGTGGGGATACTGGCTGCACTCCTCAGTGTGTCCTCTTTCAGATGAGATACCTAGTAACTATGAACTTGTTGCTAGTTTGACAGCCATTCCCTATTGCACTATTACCAGCTTACAAACTTTTTTTTGTAAATGTAACATGGGCAGTTTATTCTTCAAGGACAGCAGGCACTGAATTCGTACATGAAATACTGAAATATAAAATTGTTTGCCAGCAGCAACCTCTTCATTAGTTATAGATCTCTGTAATGTGGAATTACCCACGAGTTGTACCTCTGCAGAGATTGTCTAGATTGGCTGATACTGGTGGATTGTAATGACAGAAAGCTGAGTGGCCTTTTGTGATTGAAATGTTCTGTAATGGGTAATTTTGTCATTACTGGTTCATACAATGTGTTTCATTGGTTACTGGAAAAAATTTCAAACCTGAAAATTTAAAACACTCTAACAAGTGCTGCTGTATTATACAAGGAATATAATTTAATACAATCATGAAAGTGAATCAAAGAACATGTGTGTGTATGCATGGCTTAAAAATGTGTGCAAGGGGCCAATGGTTTGAAAACAACCCAAACGTAAACTTAATCCGTCACTGTCCAGATGCATTTTCTTTGAATGTGAGTTGCAATGCTGTTTCAATGAATGTGAGTTTCAATTGGGTAGTGAAGCTTACTGTTCATGTTAAGTCTGTTTTCATTGTGAGACTGGATTGTTTTGCTTAGCAAATGGCTATCAGTGTTTGTGCTATAAAATTTGAAATAACAGTTTTAAATATCACTAATCATTGTAGAAGTAAAGAAGAAAATAGTCTGCACATGGACAGGTTTGGACAGTGTTTATGGTAACTAATGAGAAATAGCCAGGTAATAGGACACTGGAATGGCTGGAGGTACTGCCAGGGGAGTGGGAAGGGCCCCTCATCCACTACCCTGCCTAGAGCCCCATCTGAGCATGATCCAGCTCTGAGTAACCCAGATGAAGGTCTTGATAAATGATGTGCTTTATGTGAAAGTAGGGTGCACTGGGGACTGATATATCATGGACATGAATCAGGGAAGGTTGGGGGTACACTGGGGACTGATATATCATGGACATGAATTAGGGAAGGTTAGGGTGCACTGGGGACTGATATATCATGGACATGAATCGGGGAAGGTTGGGGGTGCGCTGGGGACTGATATATCACAGACATGAATTGGGGAAGGTTGGTGTGCACTGGAGACTGATATATCATGGACATGAATCAGGGAAGGTTGGGGTGCACTGGGGACTGATATATCACAGACATGAATCAGGAAAGGTTGGGGGTGCACTGGGGACTGATATCTCATGGAGTTGAATCAGGGAAGGTTGGGGGTGCGCTGGGGACTAATATATCACAGACATGAATCAGGGAAGGTTGTGGGTCCACTGGGGACTGATATATCATGAACATGAATCAGGGAAGGTTGGGGGTGCACTGGGGACTAATATATCACAGACATGAATCAGTGAAGGTTGGGGTGCACTGGGGACTGATATATCATGGACATGAATCAGGGAAGGTTGCTCATACTGATAATCTGGAAGAAGACCAAGGCACTTTGAATCAGCCAAATTATTACAGTAAAGAGTCACTGTAGGCTGCAAAGAAATGGGCAGATAAATATGAATGTCCTCAGAGTTCCAGGAAGATGCAAGTACCATACTGTGTCAAATGGATTGTGAAATACTTGCCCCAAAACACTGTATGTGTGGGTGTTTCATTTAAGCTGTGAGAGCACCAACACATGCATTTTAATTTAGGATGGCCATTTGATTTCTCCTCTGTGGCCCCTGCTGGCTGACCAGTTGTAGAAGTGTATGTTTGCTATTGCATGAAAGGGAACCAGAAGTAGTATTTTATTTCCAGCAAGTAGCATAAATCTCTTCTGCCTTAAGCCTTCTGGGTTATGAAGCCTGACAGGGAGCTTGTACTTACTTTATTCATAGTGAGTTATACCACTGGTTAGAAACACAGCAGAAGTTGCTGGGCCCCATTGCCATTAAGCTGTGCGCCCTCCCACACACACACTCTGCACAATTTTATTTATTTTAGGTAGAAGGACTGCTATGGTGGCCATATCTACAGTGGTAAAGAAAGGTAGTCAGCGTCCACCATGCTGCAGACACCAAGAAATAAAATAAAGTCTGTTAATTTACACCACTAGTCTCTAACCTTTTTTATAAGGTCACTTTTAGAGTCTACATCCAACCTAAGATTTCCATATGAAGAATAATTACTAAAAAAACACAAAAAAACAAAGAGGAAATAGACCTTTCTAAAGTGCAGTTGCAGTCTAAAAATTTGACCATGGGTTACAAATTCTGAAGCTGTATTACCCCTCAGTAAGCTACATTTTCTCAAAACTACTGCTCACATCTCTACAATGTACCTGTAGAACAAAATGAGCTAGCTGGTGTTTATTGACTAACAGGCTTTTTAGCCAAAAACCACTAGAAGAGTGCAGACTTCCGTTATGTGGAATGTGAAATGAGCCGGTGTCAGAACTTCTCCCCTCACAGTAAAAAAATACATGAATAACAAATTGCACAATTCTCCCTTTGCACTCAGAAACCTAATAACCACATATTATGATACTAACCCCCATCTAAAACATCTGGAGAATAGGACAATCATACCATTTGCGTTACGTTTACAACAATGTGCCTGAGCTTTAGGACACACACCCTCAGCCAACACTGGCAAACTGTATTTTCTGTTAATTCTGTTTGTAAGGGGGGGATCAGTATGTCCTTTAACCCCCTCTTCTGTAGAGCTAGCTGCAGACTTAGGAAGGTGCAAGCCCTCCTTACATACAAAATTAATGGAAAATAAGTTTGACAATATGAATGCTGTGATGTGTACGACAAACTTAAATTAGGGTGTTTATGGAGGGTATAAATAAAATAACATCCCTTTGTTTGTTTTGCACTTAGTTAAAAATAATTAAATACAGTATATTAATAATTATGTTAAGATGGCTGTGACTAGTTTATTGTAACTACTACATTGTTCTGTAAACTGCTTTAAGTTTTGTCAAGTGGTCCGGCGGACACCTAAATTAGAACTTTTCCATAACAACTTACGTAAAATAGTATTTCTGTAAAATTTTACTCCTGTAAAATAAATTCACTGTCAAGAGACCTGATCATGCAAATCATACTGATGTAAACTGGTCAGGAATGAGGCAAGAAATTTCATGTAGTGATCAATTTGTTTCTGTCATGTGGCTCTTGCAGTCTCTTAGACATAACCTATGGAAATAATAGCCAACAATTTCAGTTTCACTGGTGAAGCAAGTTTTGTTCCAATTAACATGAAACTGCTTATTTAGTGTTCTTTGTTTTAGTACATTTTTTTCTGCAAAAGTTTCACAGGATACTTGGTGGGTGCTTTGTTTGAAGAAAAAAAAATAACAAAGTAGTATTTCTATTTTATGAATTTAGGATTACTTTTTTACTATTTGCATGAATTTTTTATGTATATCTTGTAGTCTATCTGCTCATAAAATGTAGCCATTACCGTTCAAGTATTGTTTATAAGTTGATTCATCTGTTCATTCGTTTATTGTTTACTGGGTAGGGTAGGATGGTACAAAGCCCTTTCAGTAAGTACCCAGGTCACAAGGCAATACAAAAGACAAAACATTGGAAATATGGATCAACCATAATGCACATTAGAACAGACATATAATGTAAAGAGTTTAAGCAAACGACAGTGACATATACAGAGCAGTCGCCTTGGCTGTATCGAACACACATCCATTTACGAATAAAACAATGAGGATACGTGAGATGTAAGCCAGTTATACATACTAACAGATGAAATTGCAGTTCAGAATTACTGCAGGTTTTGATAGGGGTGCCCAATGCGGGGAGTGTCTCCGGAGCAATTAGGTTAACATAGAGAAATGTAGAAATGGAAGTGTAAAGTTTTTGTAAAGTCACTAATTAACGAAGGAAACCATATAGTCAGTGCAAATATAGCTCAGAGTTAATTCAAATGTTGATAGAGGAAACCAGTACAGAGGCTTGCATAAGGGCAAATAAAGACAGAAATTTCCATAATCTCTGAAGCAGGTATATCTGCATTATTTTCACAGGTAATCTTTAGATATCTTTTGATGTGGGTGAGATTGTCCAAAGTAGTAATTTCTTTGTGAAACTTGCTCCAATAATCCTGGGCTATCTTATGGAAGTATATTTCACATAGAGCCAGAGAGAACAAGGCTCTGTGTAATCTGGGAGAGGATTCTGGGCACAGAGAGAGAGAGAGAGAGAGAGAGAGAGAGTACAGAATTCTTGTACTGAATGTTTGTCAGCTAGGCGGGGGCAGTATCTGATACTGAATAATTTGAAGCTGAGGGACATTAAATATATAGATAGCCCAGACAGAAACTGGGAGACATTTGGCCTTTTGCAAGGAAATACAGGGATGTTCATTTGCACTGGCTAGGTGGTTGAATCTGAAACTTTTTCTACTGTGGTTAAAAGTAAAAAAGTAAACACCGAATCATTAATTCTTCAAAAGAATATTTTATAAGTGTAATGTAACACATTTTATCCATACTGTGAGTTTACTTTTTGAAGTTGTTAGTAAGTGTTCCACATTTCACCCATTTGTTCCACATCATGAGACGCAGTTTTTTTTTCACATTTTGGAGTGTGAAAGTAAAGACCTATTGGTATACTTTCATTGCTGTCTATTGTTGGCTGTTTGGAAACTACCACTGACCACAGGGCTGCTTACTAAAACCATTTATAACGTTGTCAGCAGTTTAAAAGACACTTCAATTACTTTTAAGTGTGCATGCTGTTGCTGAATTTCTAAGTGAGTTGCTTCATTTGCTTTCTTGACTGTTTTTAATGCTTCATAACCAGGATACTGGAGTTTTCCAAAACAAACCTGTTCAGCTATAGAAAATAAATAAATATAGAATCTTCATACCCTTCAAATGTGGAAGTAAGAGGTGCTACAATGCGCCGCATTGCAAAAGTTACAGAAGACATACACATATCTTTTTTGTTTCATATATTCATAGGTTAGTAGTAGGCTAGCTGGCCTTGTGGGATGTTTTAAGTCTAGCCAAATTTCCTGTTTGGTGCTTGGAATTAATTATTTTATTTAGTTTTTAGATTAATCTTACTCATTCACAAACTATATTTATATTATCTGTTTTGGCAGTAAGTAAGATTATACTGTAGATGTTTAGGAAATCTCCAAAATCATTTATGAGCTGTCTCTGACCATTTGTAGTACCTGGGGAACCTCTGTGATAAATTTTCTATTGCCCACCCATAGACCCAAGTTGTGCTTGAATATGGACAGGGATGAATTATGTTTTATGTGTATGGTGAGTCTGTTTCAGAGCAGTGGTATCCTCTGCGAGATATACCTGTCCCTAAAAACTGCTCTGTTGATGTTGCAGAACAGGTTTAGATCTCTGGAATTAATGTTTCTGATGACATTTGATTTTCTAATATGTAGTAGGTCCTTTAGTATGGGGTTAGAGCATGCCTTGTATGACAGACACAGGTCACCTCTTAGAGGTCTGTAAGAGACCAAGTATAGTGACAGGGATTTGAGGCAGTCCATGAAGGTAAACTGTTTAAGCCTAATGTCCTTTTTGTAAGATAATGCTATGGGCATTTCAGCTGCTGGAAGTGTCTGGGCATATACATACCAAGGGGAGTTATAGTCAATCAGTGGTTTTTATGAGGGCTGAGTAAAGGGGGACAAAGACATCTTTGAGCATGGAAGCAACCCCTTTGTTAGCAAGCTGAATGCTATAGAAGGATTTCCTCACCACAGTGGACACATGTTGATCAAAGGTTAGGTCACTGTCCACATAAATTCCCAGATCCTCTACAACTAGGTTGATTCTCAGAGGCATATTGTCAATGTGATAGCTCCCCAGGGCAGTCAATTTCCCAAAGGATACAGTAATGCTTTTATTTTTTTATTTATTTTTGGCATTTAGCTTTAGAGCATGGTTCTGGCACCAGTTATTTGTCTGGAATAAGCCTTCCTGCAGGATGGCTAAGTGTTCTTCCTCCACTGCATGCCATGCATTTGCCCTCCTGTAAATGACTTGGCCATTCATTTCTATGTGGGGTGGCAGCCAACCACAGTAGACCATCATCCAGGCAAACATCAGGGTTTTTTCTATGGACCTAACCACTCCCGAAGTGGCTCATATGCATGCTAACCTAGATAAGGCCCTGTTATACCTTCTCCTGTTGAGGTGTATGTCCCCATGATTACCTAACAAAACACTGAACATTCAAATGTTTGAACAGTGTTCTACAAAGATTGAATAAAAAAAAATAAGAAAAAAAACATAAAAGGACTATTTTATGCAAGGGGGCTTGCCCTTTGAATCCCCCCCCACATACCCCTTCTAATTTATATGCCAATTACAACATCACACAACAGTGGAGAAAAGAAGAATTTCCACTCCATGTTGTGTCACAGTCTCACAGACACAGAAGTCAACATTAAGAGAATTCAGTCTCTTAAGTCACAAAAGCAAAGTAAAAGCAATGTTTGATATTTTGAACATTCACTGAAATGTACTGCAACCGCTCCTGCACATTTCCCATGAAAGGTAACATGCAAACATGGCTTTGCAGAGTCACATACACACCCTGTGGCACATATGCTGCATTGCGTGTACTTTGTGTCCAATTGGTGTTGGCACAAAGGTCAGCCATACCTCCTTCCTCATTCCAACCCTTCGCACCTGTCCCACCCAGTGCCCAAGCAGCTGGCTGATCTTGGGTCACCTGGATTGTAGTTAAGGTTTCAGTGTTTGATATGTTTGTGTGGAAAAGGAAATGGTGTTAAAGTAGACCAGCTGTTTGGTATACCACTAGAATTATTCTTTTAAAATGGGGATTACTAGTGTGATCTCTTAGCGTGTGTAATTTGTTCAATGTTGTCTGCATGCTAAATAAAACATCTGTGAAAGAGGCACACACTCACAGACACACACACACACACACACACACTGATCTCATAGTGCTCTACTGTCCAGAATATTGCAGAATGTCCAGATTTTGGCCTCATATTTTTTGCCTGTTCCTCATAACATTTGTGGTTCACTGGCAATTCAGTGAGGGCTGAATTCACTAAATAATGACAGACATTTAAGTTTCAGACTTCATATCTGTCAGAAAATGACACTAAACCTTTTATTCTAGCAGCTTTCAAAGTTTATATGATCAATATTTAAAATGTGTCCCTATTTTTGGGTCTTCCTCCCCCCATTATATTTGGCTTTGTCCATATGTCTTATGCTAAGATGTTGAGAGGTTTGACTGGGCTTCTTTACAACTGCAACATGGAAAAAGAAAAAGAGGACTGAAGAAGACAGCAAGTCTGTATATTAGATAATTAAAGCTGACCATTTAGAAACATATTAACCACATCTGACCATTTTCCAGAACACTGTCATCCAAGTACTGACTGTTTTGGGTATTTTATGTTTATATATAAATGATTTGTCTCCTAAACGGTCCAACATTTTCTCATTTTCTCATGAAATTATCAGGAAATGAATCTACAATTATCTATAAAGCACCCTTAGACTGGGGGTTCCTTTCTTGAAAGATAAACCCTGGAATTCAATAATATCCGTGCAGGAATAGCACCATGTCCGTTTCTGCACAGCCCTAACAGCATATTCATGAAGGCGTGCTGCTAATAAGGGCTGTATGGACATGAACAGTGAACGCATGTAGGGGGCATGTTCCAGTAGTGCTCGCACAGTTAACATGCTCCTTGCACTCAGAAAGTGCTGTACGGCACTTTCTAAAAGTGTTACGGCATAATATCAGAGAATTTTTCTAATTTTATGCCAGTATTTCAGTGTCAGCAGACACTGAGATGAAATAAATGAGTATTCAGTGTCCACAGACACTGAAATACATAGGGGATCAAGAAAGCAATGCAGGGGGTGTGTGACAGGTTCTGCATTGTAAAAGTGCCGTACGGCCATAGCCCCATACCTCGCAACCTGTTAAAGCAAGAAATCTGGACAAAGGCACAAATAATGGGGGGACAAAGCCCTAAAAATAGGGACACTTTTTAAATATAGCTGTTACAAACTTAGAAAGTTGATAGAAAACAGGTTATGCATTAGCATGAATTTTCTGAAGGATAGAAGTCTGAAACTCAAATGTATGCCATTATTTCTGACTGCAGTCCTCAATGATTTGCCAGAAAACCACAATTTGACCAGAAACAGGCCAAAAATATGAGACAACTATCTGGACATTCTGTAAAAATCTGTACAGTTGAGAGGTATGCATACCCCTCAACTGTACAGGTTGCCGCAGAATGCCCAGATGCCTGCCTCACATCCCTCTTAACCTCCTAGAGCAAGAACACTGTACAAAGCCATAAATAATGAGGGGGCAAATACACATAAATAGGGACACATTTTAAAAAGTGCACTGACAAACCCAAAAGTTGACAGAATAAAAGGTCTGCAGTTGCACGGACTTCCTGCAGGGTATGAGGACTGAAATACAAATGTCTGCTATGTAAAAGCGCCATACAGCCATAGCCGTTAACTGTACAGGTGTCTGCAGAATGCCCAGATGCCTTCCCCGCATACTTCTCGCCCTCCTGGAGCAATAAAGCAGTACAAAGCCATAAATAACAGGTGGACAAAGGCACAGAAATAGGGACACATTTCAAAAAGTGCACTGACAAACCCAAAAGCTGACAGAATAAAAGGTTTGCAGTAGCACAGACTTCCTGCAGGGTATGAAGACTAAAACAGAAATGTCTGCCATCTGAAAGTGCCATATGGGCAAAGCCCTCAACTGTACAGGTGCCTGCAGAATGCCTAAATGCCTGCCTCACATACCCGTCAACCTCCTAGAGTAACAAAGCTGTACAAGGACATAAATAGTTAATTTGTTTTTTCCATACTAAGGCATGTTTAAGCATAGCTGAGCGGATGTGCACGTTATGGCCCTCTTCCCAGGATTGCTTAAACACCCCAGAGGAGATAAATAAAAATATACAGCTAAAATCCCCAGGCCAAGATAGTGTAGTGGTTAGAGTCCCAGCTTTACATGCAGGTGTTCATGGTTCAAGTACCAAAACAGGAAATGTGAAACCACCCATGTTTACACAAGTGTCCCATACAGTATAGTCACACCCCTTGCTAATGTAATGAAAGCACATAGAGGGATGTCATGTAAATTAATCATATACACTTACTAAATGAAGTCATTATTCTGATAATTTTTTTAAAACTGAAAAGTGAGCAATGGTTAGCAATGCTCAGCTATGCTTACCAGGTTTAAACATTGCTTAGACATGAATGCTAAGCAGCAGGTAGCTCAACTAAGTGGATTTGTGCACTGTTAAGCAGTACTCAGCAATTACCCCTTTAAGCACTGTTCAACTCACCTAAGCAGATTTGTGCACTGTTAAGCAGTGCTTAGCAATTACCCCTTTAAACACTGTTGAACTCAGCAGATTTGTGCCTGCTTAGCTGAGCTTAACATGTTCAAAATGGTCCAATGATGGCAAAGGACGGGAGTATCACCTTATTTAAATGGCACAGGTGGGAATACATCCATAATCTGTTATAGTTCATCTTTGCAGATACTATGGCTGGTGTAGGTGAAGGAGCGCACTTTCAGGTGAGCTCTGGAGCAGTCAGGAGTACAGGGTCATGGCTGGACTCTTTGTAGAAAACCATGAGGAGAGACTGCTGCAGGGCCAGTACCAGGGCTCACAGTACAAAATAGAGACCTGGGACCATCTTGCACGTGATCTCACCAGTGCTACTGGCATTCCCCCAGACTTGTGAGCAGGTATGGCACCATTATACTGACCTATAGTGGAGGAAGGGGGCACTCTTGGCTCAGTGGATCCAAGATGCATGGGCACGGAATGACCCAGTAGTAAGTAAGTATCACTATCAAGTAGTTTGTAGCAAATACTAGCCTGAGAATGTGATAGACGGGTATGCATAATGTTTTTTCTCCCCAGCAGCTGCAGCAGAGAGGGCTAGTAATTTTGAAGCCCATGCTGACTGACTGCTGAGGCTGCACCGACAGGCTGGTGAGTACAAATCTATTTTGCAGTATGTTGTGCAAATAGCTAAGAAGGAGTACATTGCTTACTGCTATTAGGTATACTGTTACTGTGTGAACTCAATACATAAAAAAGTTTGTCCAACTAAAATTGATGTTTAATAAAGATCCCTTCAAAAAACTGATGTCCTTCAAGGATGCATCTGCAGTCCTTACAAATGGGTTGTCCTGGCCTCAGGCAGCCCTTCGGTCGGACAGATTCCAAAGTCTGGGTCTGGCCTCGGCTGATGTCGCACTTCACCCGATATCATAGCTGCAGTTCTGCGGGTATAAAGGCATCAGCCGACGCCATTTTCCTCAGTCTTTCTTGCCGCTGCGCTCAAGCAGAAGCTGTTCGCAAGTGCCGGTCGGTCAGAACCAGAGATTACTACTACCGAAGACTTCTAAAAAGCTAAGTACCCCGTTGGGGACTCTTTCTTGCCTCAGCCGATGTCAGAAAAAGTGAATAACTGTTTAACTTGTGGGAAACAAATACCTCATAAAGATTTCCACTCTTACTGCCTACCTTGTTTAGGCCCAGACCACGACGTAGCAGCTTGTCTAGCCTGTGCTTCTTTCAACCGACGGACGCTTAGACATCGGTCGAAATTTGCTGAGGAGTTTTTCGGCTCCGCTTTTGCTTACAATATGCCGTCAGAAACTCCGACTTCGCATTTAACTAAAAAACGCAAGGAAAAGGACCGACACCCGCGGTCCGCGGTTTTGGCCGAAACCACGGTTAAGCCAACCGCAAGTGTCTCGGTTTCGGCTGAAACCGAGTCCACGGTTCTTCCTTCGGCCGAAAGCTTGCTTCCTACCGAGGCCTCATCCAGCATGGCTGAATCTGCTACTGAAATCCCACCTGCTCTTGCAGGTTCACAGGATTTATCTGATACTATACCTTTAGATATATCTACTCCTGCACGTGGAGCTGCTAGGCCCCCTGCATCTATGTCGATTAAGGCTTTTGCCGGGGCTAAAGCAGCAAAATCTACCAAAAAAACCTGTCCTCTTCTGAACCATTAGACAAAAAATCTGTTCAGGAAATGGTACATAACATTCAGCAGGTCAGTAATCATTCTCTAAAATGCGGCTATGATGCACTGGAGGCTTCCTTTAGATCAGCTATGACTGGTACAGTGATCAGAAGGCATGCATGGTTAAAAGAGCAGTCCTTACCAGACCATGTTAAATCAAAGCTCCTAGACGCTCCCATGGATAAGCTCAATTTGTTTGGCTCCCCTGCACAGCAGGTGCTGAAGAAGGTGGAAGAGAAAGCAAAATCTGTCCAGACAGTCAAGGATTTCTTACAGGTCCAGCCTCCAAGGTTTAGTAGGAACTGGCCTTCCAAGAATTGGTCCTTTCCAGACACCTCCAGAGCTCAGAGAGGCAGGAATAGGCGCCCAAGAGGCAGGGGTCAATCCAGAGGTGCCTACAGGGGACGTCAGTGGCAGCCTAACAACCAGCGAAGTACTGCCACAGATCCAGCCACCACCACTTCCACAGGACAATCACAGTGACTTGGCTCTGAGACCGCCTACCAGGGAACAACTAGAAGCACCCTTAGGCGGAAAGCTAGCCTTATTTTCAGTAAACTGGCATCACATCACAGGAGACAAATGGATTTTACAGACAATAGACCAAGGTTCCAGGTTTCACTTCCATACTCTACCAAGGAAGAGAGGAATGCCAAACCTACCTCCAAATCAGAAGACAAATGCTCTACAACAAATACACCACTTACTAAGGATGAGAGCTATAGAAAGGGTACTCTCCATGGAACAAGGGCAAGGATTTTACTCCAGACTTTTCCTGGTACCAAGAAAAGAAAACCAATGGAGACCTATTCTCGACCTGTCTGCTCTAAACACATACATCATTGTTCCAAAATTCAAAATGCTGACCCTTCAGCAGCTTCTTCCCATGCTGGGCAAGGAGTTTTGGCTGGTAACTCTAGATCTCAAGGAGGCATACCTGCACGTCCCCATACGACCAAATTGCAGAAGATACCTCAGATTTCTTGCAGAATCAGAGCATTATCAATTCTCAGCATTGCCCTTTGGCTTATCTATCCAGAGTATTCACGAAATGCCTGGCATCAGTAATTGCTCATTGCAGGCTTCAGGGAATTTAAATTTACCCTTACCTGGACGACTGCCTGTTACAAGCGGACAACAAAAACAAATTAGAAAAAGATTTGAAAAAGGTCATTCATATACTGCAAGCCCTGGGATACACAGTCAATATAAGAAAGTCAAGGCTGATACCATCCCAGAGGATAACTTTCTTGGGTGCAGAACTGGACACATCAAATCAAATGGCATCCCTCACAGCAGAAAAACAGAAGCACCTTCCTCTCTATTTCATGGCATTAACAAAGCAAAACCAGCTAACAGCAAGGAAAGTCCTGCAAGCCCTGGGTTACATGGCATCCTGCATAATATTGATTCCACATGCCAGACTACATATGAGAAAGTTACAATGGTACCTAAGGAATTTATGGTCTCAGCACAAGCACAGCCTAGAAACCCAAATTCCAATAATTCCATGCCTGAAGCAAGAATTCCAATGGTGGGCTCAGGCCTGTCAATCGAACAAAGGGATGCCCTTCCACAGCACCCAACCAAGCCAGACTATCACAACAGATGCCTCAGACCTCGGTTGGGGTGCACACATGCTGGACAAGTGCATACAAGGTTTATGGACTCAAGACCAGCTGAACCTACACATAAATCAAAAGGAGATGCTGGCAGTAAAACTGGCAATTCAGACATTCAGACCACTTCTTCGACAGGGTCAATTGCTGATAAGGACGGACAACACCACAGTTATGTGGTACATCAACAAACAGGGAGGCACACATTCATACCCTCTATGCCGGATGGCAATGGACCTCTGGAATGTGGCCCTGAGCTTCAACATTCAGTTACAAGCAATATTTGTACCAGGAAAAGAAAATATACTAGCAGACATCCTAAGCAGAACTACCACGGATGCCCATGAATGGATGCTACATCCAGACATCTTCAAATCCATTACAGAGAAATGGGGACTGCCAGAAATAGACTTATTCGCATCCCCACACAACCACCAATTGAAAAAATTCTGCACGAGGGCATACCACCCACTTGCTTGGAAGGTGGACACCCTATCTTTCAGTTGGAAAAACCTGAAAGCATATGCATTCCCACCTCTTCCTTTGATGCACAAGGTGCTATTGAAGATCAAAGAAGACCGTCCAAGGATCATCCTGATAGCTCCAGACTGGCCGAGGCAGCATTGGTACCCATTACTGAGGAACATGTCTCGGGAACAAATATGGCATCTGCCCCTAGTTCCCTAGCTGTTAACACAGAACAACTTCAAAACCCTGCATCCAAACCTGAAAACAATGCAGCTGGCTGCCTGGAACATTGCATAAGACAAAATAACCCTGATTTATCTCAAAGGGTTAAAGACATTATCTTGGAGGCTCGCAGACCCTCAACAAGAAAAACTTATTCAGCAAAATGGAAAAGATATCTCATTTGGAGTGCAACAAAAGGAGTAGATGCATCAGTGGCAAACATAGCTAACATCCTGGAATATTTAGCAGAGCTTTTCCACAATGGTCTGTCTTACTCCTCCATTAAGATTCATGCATCAGCAATTTCAGCAGAATACAACATGGATCCTCCAGTCTTTTCTCAACCTCTACTCACAGTTTCTCAGAGGAATTAAAAATGTAAAACCACCAAGGAAACCACCATTGCCTACATGGGATTTGAACTTTGTGTTAGAAAAGTTAACACTTCTCCCTTTTGAACCAGCAGCAACAGCAGAATTACAGTACTTATCTTGGAAGACTGCATTCCTACTTGCAATCACTTCAGCTAGAAGGTTTCTGAATTACAGGCATTAATGGCAGTACAGCCCTTCCTTATCTTCCATCAGGATAGAGTGTCCATGAGAACTAATCCTACCTTTATGCCAAAAGTGGTCTCCAGAGTATCTTTAAACCAAGCAATACACCTGCCAAAATTCTTCCCCAACCCACAGAACAGGGGGGAAAGACTGCTGCATACCTTGGATGTACACAGACAATTGCGCTACTACCTGGACAGAACCAAGAACTATAGAAAAACTGACCAGCTTCTGGTAGCATATGCCACAGGAATGGAAGGAAAAGCAATTTCAAAACAAACAATCTCAAAATGGATAGGAAATTGCATTAGATTTTGTTACTCTTTTCATGGAAAGGCAACTCCAGAAAACATCAGACCTCATTCCACAAGGGCTACAGCCACTTCTACAGCTTTCTTACGAGGAGTGGCTACCAAAGACATTTTAGAGGCTGCTACTTGGAGCTCCGTGCATACATTTGCCAAGCATTATAATCTGCCTTTATACTCCAGATCCCGAGCAGGTTTTGCCACTGTTGTTTTGCAAGGGATCTTAAATACACCATAAACTCTTAGTGCTTCCTTAGTGCCTCCTCCCCCAGTTTGGCTATGGTATTCTACCCATTTGTAAGGACTGCAGATGCATCCTTGAAGGACATAGTACAGTTTTGTACCTACCATAAATGTAGATGTCCGAGAGGTATGCATCTGCAGTCAGGATTACCCACCCTCCTTCCCCTCTGTGGTACTCCTAGGGTATTTGCCCACCTTGTAGCTAGCTGGGGGAATCTATTATGGTGTATTTGTTTGTATATATGTATATACATGTTTATTTCTATGTGCTCTCTATTGTTTGGAAACATTTGCATTTATCCAAATTTAGTTTCCTAGAGGGCACCTGGCATCTGGGGCAAGAAACACTGAGGAAAATGGCGTTGGCTGATGCCTTTATACCCGCAGAACTGCAGCTATGACGTCGGGTGAAGTGCGAAATCAGCCGAGGCCAGACCCAGACTTTGGAATCCAGCCGACCGAAGGGCTGCCTGAGGCCAGGACAACCCATTTGTAAGGACTGCAGATGCATATCTCTCGGACATCTACATTTATGGTAGGTACAAAACTGTACTTTGTGTTTACTCTGCTGTGTTGTTGTAGACATATAGAATGTATACAGGTTCTTCAAAGCAAATGTGGCTGTGACAGCATACATTAACTGAGGGTGTTCTGTGAACCATCTGTTAAGAAAAACTGTAGATGGTGGAGCTGTAAAAGAAGATATAACTGAAATGTGAAATATATACTGCACTAAGCTCAGAACTCTGAATAGTAATGTGTAAAGTATCAAAGTGCATTCCATCCAGCATTGCCTTGTGTTAACCTTTACTTTCCAGATTGTAGTAATCCAAAGGAGTAATGCACAATACAATAACTATCTGTCATGCATGCATCACAGGATTGCAAGTTCAGACTGTCTAGCCAAGAGACTATTAGGCAGAAACCAGTGAAACAAGAAACAGCAGTTCTTCAGTAGCTCAGTATGATGAGAAATAGCTTAGTTGTTAATTTTGCACACCCAGACATGGTTCAAATCCAGGGAGTAGTACTAAGATGTGTGCATATCTACACACAAAGAATCAGGAATAAATGTGAAAACAGTCAGGTAATGTTAACAGATATTTTCACCACAGGTCTTAAAGGTAGGGAAATGTTGGCAGCAGCTGTATGAAGAGTATACTAATAAACAACCCTGTCAAGTCTTGAACACAGGGGTTCCTAGGGGTGGGAGGTTGGCATAA
Organism: Protopterus annectens; assembly: GCF_019279795.1. Lineage (NCBI taxonomy): Eukaryota > Metazoa > Chordata > Ceratodontiformes > Protopteridae > Protopterus > Protopterus annectens. The sequence goes on along the minus strand of NC_056744.1, from coordinate 86,211,616 downwards.
TGGTTAAGGTGTTTACCTTACAAACACAAGGTGCAGGGTTTGATTCTCAGGTTGGATAATTGGCTAGGCTTAAAATGGCCCACAAAGGTAGTTAGCCTAGTAATAATCTATGAACATATTATTCTATGAACCTATGAACTGTGTACAACTGTTCAACTGTCCCACAACATGCCTGCAAATGACAGCAGGATAGGTACATACAACATGCACTCTTCTCAATACATGTCTCTCAAGTGTCACTCTGTCATGGGTCATGGACACTGCTACCAATAGTCCTGGACACAGATAGAAAACCAGTTGACGTATGCCAGTAGCACATTCACATAACAGCAGTTCAGGGTACCCCTTCTGTGCTAGATATGTAACTCTGACATGTATGATTCCCCTCTAGTCATGTACCCGTAGTTGTCACAGTTTGCCCATTACCATTCCAGGCTGACAGTTTAATAGGTATGTTTGTGCTACAGAAGCTATGGGCAGATGTGAAGTGAGGGCAGACCCCTAGAGTATTGAGCACTGTTGTGGAAAATAGAAGCATCAACAGTTGTCAATGGACTGTTGTCTCTTCCCCCACCCCTCATCTGGATCAATACTATAATTCATATACTACGGGTATGTTGTTCTTCAAACCTAATGTTGGGGCTTGTGTTCTATTATTGTTCATATATTTGATTGGTTGCATGTTAACATACCTTGTTCAAATACCATTGCTGGTGGCCTGTTGCTGTCAATGTTACTGGCATGCTGTTATGATGCATACTGTTGTTCCATTTATGCATGTGTTTTGTTTGCTATTCAACTGTTTCAAATCTGTTTGTGGGGTTAATTGGAGCACTCATGCATGCTATTATAACTTATCTTGAAATGTGTTGTGCATGACTGACCAACATACTCTGCAAAACCTCAACACCATAGCATGTTTGGGAAGGCAAATTCCAGCAGATCTGCCTGTCCTGCCTCATCTGGCCATGGCACCAGGCCCCAGCATGTCTGGAACCCAACCTGGAACTTCCTCATCTGTTGGTCCTGCACCACCTTTGGGTAGAACCAAGTCAGGGGATGGGGTGCATCCCCCTGAGACCAGGCATGGACAGGAGCCTGTCACCCACAGGCAGTTCCAGGGTTTGGTGCATAGCATCATCCGAGCAGAGTTGGGTGGGCAGCTGTGCCAGATTGAGGGCAGCCTGGTGCACCTCAAGGGGCAGGCCACCCCTCCTGTCCAGTGAAGGAGCAGTGGTGACTGCCCATGGGTGGGGACCTCAGTCCCACTGTATCCATTTGAGAGCTCATGGGCTTCAGATTCCCAACCACTCTCCCCGTCAAAGGTGTTTACCCCCTCATGTGTCATATACCGCCCCTATCTGCTGTCTTGTCTATCTGAAAATGCAACATATCCTACCCAACCTACCTCCCCAAACATACCTACAGCCTTTCTCCAACATCCCACTCTCACCTTAAATAAAATAGGGCATCTGTCCTGCAAAAAACATTGCCCCATACATAGCTCTATATTTCTCCCCCCATGTACAGTGAAACTAATCAATCAACGCACAGATTATTCTACAAATGTCTGTCACCAACACCCCTCCCTGTGGGATGTGAGGCTGTAAATGTCAAATTCTACACATTATTCACAGCTGTTACTGCCAAAGAAATGTAGAGCTATGGTCCTTTCCTACACCCGTCCTGCACATTCCTAGCTGCTTTTCATAATGTTTTACTCCCTGCTTGCCCCATTTCAAAACTTTCCTATCACCCTTTTTTTCTTTTCTTTAAAGAAAATTAGCACAGGTGTAAGTGGGAGTAAGTGGTGCTAAGTGAAGCTAACAGGGCTTAAACATCTGTTAGCATCACTTAGCTTCACACAAAACCATGCAAACTCACTTACAGCTGCTTAAAAGTGCCTTAATCACTCTGTCTTCATCAGCCCTGGTTCTGCCCAGCAACAAAATAATCAACCCTGTCAAGTCTTGAGCCCAGGATGCTGTGCACTACAATTACAGCAACATACCACTATACCATCTGAGCTCTAGAAATGTGTAATGCTTTTCCAAACATATCATTCATTCTGGCCATTTAACATTAATGAAAAAAGTCATATATATATATATATATATATATATATATATATTTATATATTTATTTATTTATTTATTTTTATTTTAGATTTGTTTACAGGGATAATCCAACTGGATACATGTCCATTTTCAGTGGAGGCTCAGGGAGAAAAACTCCACAAACACAGACGTACATAGATTACACAGAAGTTAGCAAACGATTATAAAAACAATGTGATTATATAGAATGGGTTAGTAGTGTTCCCTAGTAGGGACTCACTATTGTATATATTCATACACACACACACACACATATATATACATATATATATATATATATATATATATATTTATATAGATAACCAACCTCTTATTGCAACACATCTGCAAAAAGCCAGACAAACCGGGGGGGGGGGGGGGGGGGGGATAAAAGGCAAACAATAGTGACATCTCTGAAACATGCCTGTCATATGCATAAAAGTCTACTAGAAGTGGCATGGTTTGCTTTAACATACAATTCCAGATAGATTCTGGGTCTGAAACACAAATGAATGTCATAATTTACTGATGTCAATGCTCACATCATCCCAGTGATTTCCCAGAAACCCACAACTGTTGCAGCCAACAGATCAAACATATGAGTCACACATCTGGACAGTGTCTAGACATCTGGACAGTGAAGAGGTATGACCGCAGTCATGTAACAGAATGGAAAAAATAGTGACAGCTGCCAACCATATCACCCAGCACCACAGTAAGACAAACATAACACTAACCCAAATCAGCTTTGGGCAATTACCCATGTATATCCAAACATATCATGCATTACAGGGATGGAACTGTAGGGAAAAGCAGATAGTGGTGCAAAAATGTCCACCCACAACCATTTGTACCACAATCACAGCAACATGCCAGTACCCCAAATGAACTCTAGAGTAGAACGACTGTTTGAACGAACATATCCTAATTGCCAGTCACACACTACACTGACATATACTGGCTCAACTCACAGTGTACTGGGAATCCTGAGGTGTTACAGGACATTTTTCAGTCTGCCCCTACAAACATACACACCTGATAGACCCCAGCAGTTGTAGCAGCATGCACAGTCAGATAGAAAGAGGGTCTATGACACTCACATCTGCTACTATCCCTACTCAGCCCAACAAACATCTACACACAACACTGCTACACAATCATGGCAGTCTGTTCACAATGGCTAGTCATACATAACTCTCATGTGTACAGATTTCCACAGAATGTCCAGGGTGTGAGACCATATTCATGGCCACTGCCGCATACCACTTCCAGGAGTCTGCTAAGTCAATGGGATGATACCTGGAGTGCAGTCACTAAATAATGATATTGCATACCTCTAACCTTCTTACTGCAAGACATCTGGACAAAGCATGACATACTTGGTGGACAGTAGGACAGCAAGAGGGACATATCTCACATAAGGGTGTTACAAACTGAAACAGTTGCCAGTGTCTCAGGCTTTGTTGTAACATAACATCCCTGAAGGATATGATGTCTGAAACACCAATGGATGTCAACAGTTACTGACTACAATCCTCACATTATCCTACAGATTTCTCAAAAATGGAAATTGTCTGAGGAACAGACCAGACATAACAGGCAAACCTCTGGGCAGTCTGTGGACATCAGAACAGTCGAGAGGTATGTCAGAGACATATCACTGTCAGATGTCAAGTCACACAGAAAATGCATGTCCAGATGAACCCTGTTAATCTAGCAACCCTCTATGTGTATAACAGTACTACTGACTTACAATCTGTATCCGATTCTGGAGGTTTGTCCCCCATATTGTTGGGCTGTCTCCACATGTCCTGCCCTGAGAGGTATTCCCACCTACTGTCTGTGAAGCTGTAGCCCCCACACCTCTATAATGTCCTCCACACAGGCAAGAAAAAGGGGCAATGCCCACATGAAGGCCATAATTATAGCACTGTGTTGCTATGGCATTGGCAAATGGAAAGACAACACAGCAAGTGGGAGACACCACTCGGTGCATATGCCATCATCTGCTCATGAGCAGTATCTACAAAAGGCAAGCTGCTGCCTATGCAACACAGGTCTCAACCTATCTACACAAAGACAGAATGCGACTACACAAACCTAACCATTTGCATTGTTGTTAGGAAACACTTGAGCACTATAACAGGCATGTCAGTCATGTAAGTTTGTATTGGAATGCAGAAGGGGGGATGTAATGATGTCAAATGAGACATTAAACACTAGGCTGCAACATTTTCTGCTGGACTCACATGCTGCTGTCCAGCACCTATGGCCATTCCCACTTACCCTGTCTGCATTGACATGGAGCACATCTCTGA
>NC_056744.1:85830459-85906702 GCF_019279795.1 Protopterus annectens | reverse complement strand
AATACATTACATTGCAAGTTAAAATTAAAAAGTAAATTGTTTTAAGCATTTATTTTACAAACATAAAATAAAATTTCAAAAACAAGATAACTCCATGGCTTACAAATAGGATATGGTAAATATAAACAGTTGTACAGGAAAGATTCTTGGCTACAGTGAGGGTGTCTAATCGGCTGTGACCTGGGTTCATACGGCTTTAGACGTATCTTTTTCTTCTGCAAGTGATCTACAGTCTCTATGTCAATGACTTAGTAGTGGGAGAAAGTATTACATCTATTATAGATGGGGCATGTCTACAATAGAACATGACTAATTTGACTAGTTGGGCTCAGGAGAATAACATGTTTATAAATACAACAACTAGATACATGAGCTGTGTGAAACAGATTGAATGGTGAACATTTAAAACGGAATACATTTATTTTTAGTATGGATTCATTGAAGGATCTAGGTATATGGGTAGATCCAGCTTTGATTACTTTCTTGATCATATTCACCAAATGGTAAATGATATAACACAATAAGCTATATAAAATATTTAGAGTCTAGGAAACAAATTATGAAAACCTAAACTAGAATATGGGATAATGATATGGAATCCTTATAAGAAAACTCACATGCGTAATTGGAAAGAGTAGAGTAATAATATACTAGGGACATCCATGGATGTGAAAGTTATCATGAAATATTAAAGTATGTAAACTTGTACAGTGTTTCATCTAGACATTTAAAGGAGACCTATTGAAGTATAAAGGGAATGACAAGCTGAGGTCTTATCTTCCAAAGTGGATGTCTTAGCCATCTGAAAGAATATCTGAAAAGGTTGATCCATATCAGCCTCCAACAAAGTTGAGAAAGAGGGAACGTCAAAGGAACCAGGGTGGTCCAAGAACTTGAGACGCAGCAAAGATATGAGATGACCATACAGCAACAATTATTTCAGGGCTAGACTTTTTAAAATTAATTGTTGTCAAGGGAGGGATGTCTAAAGCCTGGTTAAAAACAAAAAAACAAAATCAAATGAACAGTTAACTGCTAAGGAATCCACGAAGCACAAAGCGTTTTAGCTTTCTTTACAACTAGTGAACGTGAACTTCATCAGAAAAAATGGGAGCTCTCCCATGCTCCCGTTTTAAAAACATTAACAGGACATGATGCAATGAATTTTGTTGTGGGAATAACTACCATATGAATATAAATTAAACTGTTTTACAAATGTTCAAAAATCATTATATCTCAAAATGTACTTATTTACAAAATCATTCATTTTTATAAAAAGAAAAAACATATAAAACCATAAATTGTAAACATCAATCTTTTTTCTTTAAAAATGTGTATATGAGTGTTTTCATCCAACAGCTGTATTATCAGTCCTTAAAAAGTAAACGTCCAAAACTAATAAGACAGCTCCGAAACCGGGCCGTAAACTATTTATATAAAATTCTTGTGATGTACATGAACTTCTTATTTTTCTTTGAAATATTTAACATGAATTTAACTTTGTATTGAACAAGATACTCATTTAGTCCTCACAACTCTTGTAATGCGATATACACTATATAATCTCCCAGAAATCCCCTGAAAATTAAATATTATATAAGTGAAAGTTACCATACACTTAGTGTTATGTCTATAAAGTATCAAATAAAGAATGTATATTTGTATTGTGTGTATCTGACATAATGGATTTGATTATGCTAATATACTATTATTATGATATTCCCTGTAACTAACAATAATAAGTATCTAAAAGTGGGTGTGTAATATAGAAGAAACTTTATCTAAATGAATACATAAATAAATTACACATCTCATTATAACTCTTCGTTGGTGATCTCATCTATTTACATAGAATTTAAGGACCTCCCAAATGTGAAGTCCTGACAAAACTGATACCTCAGGATAAAACTTGATAAAATATGATGTATTGAATATAACTTTATCTGTATAACAAAAAACATTTGATATTTATCACTTCGTTTAACCCTGGAGGTTGATCTGCCCCTAAAAGTAACTGCCATAATGCCTCTTTTTGTTCTAACCTATTGTTGACATCTCCTGATAATAAACCCTTTTGTACATAATCCAAAATAAAAAATTCAAACTTTTTAAAATAGGTACATGACTGTCTTGCTAGGGAATTTTTTTTATCTTTATTCCTGATGGCCAACGTATAAAAATAAAAATAATTCCCTAGCAAGACACGCTCAGTCATGTACCAATTTTAAAAAGTTTGAATTTTTTATTTTGGATTATGTACAAAAGGGTTTATTATCAGGAGATGTCAACAATAGGTTAGAACAAAAAGAGGCATTATGGCAGTTACTTTTAGGGGCAGATCAACCTCCAGGGTTAAACGAAGTGATAAATATCAAATGTTTTTTGTTATACAGATAGATAAAGTTATATTCAATACATCATATTTTATCAAGTTTTATCCTGAGGTATCAGTTTTGTCAGGACTTCACATTTGGGAGGTCCTTGTACCCTATGTATGATAGATGAGATCACCAACGAAGAGTTATAATGAGATGTGTAATTTATTTATGTATTCATTTAGATAAAGTTTCTTCTATATTACACACGACTTTTAGATACTTATTATTGTTAGTTACAGGGGAATATCATAATCGAATAGTATATTAGCATAATCAAATCCATTATGTCAGATACACACACAATACAAATATACATTCTTTATTTGATACTTTATAGACATACAACACTACGTGTTATGGTAACTTTCACTTGTATATAATATTTAATTTTCAGGGAGGATTTCCTGGGAGATTATATAGTGTATATAGTACACAAGAGTTGTGGGACTAAATGAGTATCTGGTTCAATACAAAGTTAAATTCATGTTAAATATTTCAAAAAGAAAAATAAGAAGTTCATATGTACATCACAAGAATTTTTATATAAATAGTTTACGCCCAGACATCGGAGCGCTTGTCTTATTAGTTTTGGACGTTTACTTTTTAAGGACTGATAATACAGCTGTTGGATGAAAACACTCATATATACACATTTTTAAAGAAAAAAGATTGATGTTTACAATATATGGTTTTATATGTTTTTTTCTTTTTATAAAAATGAACGTTTTTGTAAATAAGTACATTTTGAGATATAATGATTTTTGAACATTTGTAAAACAGTTTAATTAATTTATATTCATATGGTAGTTATTCGCACAACAAAATTCATTGCATCATTTCCTGTTAATGTTTTTAAAATGGGAGCATGAGAGAGCTCCTGTTTTTTCTGATGAAGTTCACGTTTCAATTAAAGGTGAAAGAAAGCGCTAAAACGCATTGTGCTTCGTGGACTCCTTAGCAGTTAACTGTTCATTTGATTGTTTGTTTTTTTGTTTTTAACCAAGTTTTTTCGACTTAGTCCGTGTTCTCTCTAATTTTTCAAGGATGTCTAAAGCCATTATACCCTGTGTCAGCTGCCTAACTCTCTGATTTTCTAAATAATTCTTAAAGATGACAACCTACTGTGTAAGGTGTTAGACAAATGAGTGATAAATAGAACCATCCTTATAATTATGGGTAGCTCCAATACAAAATAAACACTTAAAGTGCTTGATCCTGCATGGAATGTGCCTCCTGCAGTCACATTTTCCTCTCATCAGTGACAAACAAAATACTCTTCTCATAAATAGAATAAAGGAAAGGTAATTAACTGCCAAAGGCAATAGAAAAAACATGGATTACATGCATGACAGACTAAAGTTGAAATGAGTACTGTGTTTGGGTTGGTGGCAACAAAGTTCAGGTGTATTTTTGTGCCTGTACCCCCTCTAGCACTTTCTTCCTGAAGTTATACAATGGACATATGGCATGACATGAAGGTATGCTGGCTGAATGTGTGTAGCTGGCCTTAGCAGGATACCCCAACTGTTAGTGAGACTACAACAATGAACCAAAAGAGGATAATGCATATGCTATTAAAAAATAGCACACAGTTTAACATATAGCCCATTATCTAAGTACAGTAATGACAGTTATGCTAATGATGCTCATCCCATTGGACACTGCATATGTGTATATCACTGCATATTGGTAGTAAATAATATACTAAAACAAATCTCAATTACTTCATATCTTTTTTATTTAGTGGGGAGGCTCACCATGATCAGTTTTCTTGTTCATACTGTATACTATGCAGAACGTACTTCACTGTTTTTGGTGAAATACTACTGGGTAGCATTTCAGAGTCTCACATTACACTTGACGCCAGGCTATTACTCCTTTCAAATATGTTTTGCCAGACTTGTCCACTAGAGAAGTTACATTCAAGGGATCATCATGCAACAAATAGACTTGGAGATTATTGTTTAGTTAAAATATGTTAGTCGCAGTTTAACTTTAGTGTCAGTAAAACATTAAGTATTGTGCTGTGTTCACTGTATCTGCCCCATCATTACCACCATCACTGTATACTGTGTGCACTGGAGCTGTTGTACCAGTTTTCTATGATTTTGACCATGATTTCTGTATCACAGATTTCCACGTTCCACCATTCTGCTTCATGCCTGCTCTGTCTGTGCTTCATTCCACTTGAAGATCATAGGAACATCTAAAGAAATACAGCAGAATCTCTCTATATAGCCACTGATGCTAACATAGGAATGGACCAGTGTTTGATTATATATCACTGCTAGTTGATAGTAAATAGGGTCTGGCCCCATATCTCTGATATACAGAGACATAATACCCAAACTAACATATCCTCCACGTAACCTCTAAAAACTTCCAACTAACATACCTGTCCCAATAAATGCCACGATACATAGGGACACAATTGGGTAGGGTTGCATGACTAGGCTTATAATGGCCCCGGTGGTCGTTAGCCTCATATACCTAGAAACCTTTGTTAGCATGAGGCTAAACTCCCTTAAGCCAGTTGTATGTCCAGTGCTGACCTCCATATTCATTCTCTCTGGGTTTAAGTTATTCTTTTCAGGCCTGATAGGGCTGCCAGCTTATTAGTACATCATCATTTGAGACACTCAGCTCCCAAATGTGTTGGCTATATAAATAATATGGCAGTGTCAGCTACTTGACCAAAGTTGATTTAGCCTATGCCAACTATTTCTTGCATCACCTGACCAAACATTCTCATTTTATCCACACTGGCCTACATGAGGAGTTCCTTTGCATCTTTGAAAAAAACATGGCAATTAGTACCTGAAAAAAAAACACAACCATAAAACAAACAGTAACAGCAGTGGTTTTGTATAGCAACAAAGGGTACAGACAGCGTAGTAGGCTCTCGTAACTTGTTTCCCTTCCCCACAAATGGTGCAACCCTTAAGGATATTTATATTAGAGTGATTTGTGGGGCACAGCCATCCACAACAACTAAGACAACCTATATATAATCATTTGAGTAATAGGGGAGTTAGTCATACAGACAAAGAATGTCAAGGAGTTAACGCTTGAGCAGTACAAATAATTAATCCTAAAGAACATTAACATAGAGGTAAAAGACTACCCACCCCCTTCTAAGGCTGCATAGTTTTTGGGACAAGCATATAATTACTTATTGCTATAAACTCTAATTCACTTGGTACAAAGTTGTGCGAGTTCAGAGTGGGCTTATTCAAGTAGTAGGACTGTGGGTGGAACTGTCCCTACATGAAGAGCAGCAGGACTGGCAAGGTGTACTACTGTTTGTTTTTATTTGTCAGGTTCTTACTTCACATTTTTTATATCACATTTCAACAGCTTGCAGGTGTCCATCATTTATGTTTGTTATTTTCTTTTTAAATAAGATGAGAGTCAGGATTATAAAACAGCCTTTTATAAGTCTATTGCAAACCCTGATAACTTTGGGTGTGGTGTTTGTTAGACAGGAGGAATGCATTTCATCCAATCTCAGCCACTTTGTAGTGATGGCACAGGATGCATAGGATTTGTAATACACTGTGGTAAGTTGCATAAACAAGCAGAAAAGAAAAAAAATGCTGTGTCTGATGTTAAAACAGCTTTAGGATAGTTCATTTTTTACAGATGTGAACTAAATTCACCTCATGTATTCTTGAATAAGCTCACAAAAATTCTTTGAGTGGTACCCAAGCTGAACAGTTTTATAGATGTACAAACAGTACTTCAGAGAGGTCATCAGGACCAGGGATAATTCTTTAGTAATGTGTAACAATAGTCTGTCTTTTCCACATACCTACTACTGAAAGCTGACTTAGTTGCGTGCTTCTAATTAACAGTGCACCTTTTTTCTGTCACGTTCCGATTAGTTCTCCACCAACAGTAATGCATCTTGTACTGCTCATCTAGGGACATAACTGCGGTGCCCTTTTCTCAAATAACAAACAGTAAGACCCACCACAGCAATAAACTGAAGGGGACATTATGTAAAGAGCACATCAATGAGCAGTAGAATTCATTACATCTTTTTCCATTAGGTATACAACCAAACAACTGTGTTGCAGAAAACAGTTAAAAAAATGTCTGCCTCCAAAGTGAGGAAAAAAAAAAGTGCCTCATATAAGCACTTCTCTAAATTTCAAAGTGAAGTGATACAGTAAGGTTTCACTACTGCCATGGGGCTATAAATAAGAGAACACAGAGGAAACTGTTAGCATTTCCTGAAGTTTTAAATTACCCTTCCCCCAAGATACTGAAACCTGAGCCATCACACTAAAAGCTGCCTGAATGTAAACAGGATCACCTGACCTACCAGCTTAATCAAAACAATGAGAGCTGCAGGGAATCTTGACACTCTCCTTTTAAGTACCATTGAAGTTTCCTCATATGCAGTCTGGCATATGGAATTAGTAGAATGCAAGAGGCCATGAACCCTAGAGGTTGCATGATTTTCCTTGCAGACAGCCGGGTTCTGGTGGCCATTTGAGTGAAGTAGTCTGTTGGATAGGCTTGTTTTTCTGGAGAAAGGAATGCCATCTGGGATGCTGTGTCCAAGCTTGCTCCCAGGAATACACTCTTTTGACTGGGGACTAATTTTGATTTCTTTTCGTGGATAGTGACAGTGTACCCCAGTGAGGTTAGAAGGTTCTTTACAAATGTCAGGTGCTGCAATATCTTTTTCTGTCTGCCTGAAAGTAAGGGTACATTTGAATATTTTTCTGTCTGCAATAGGCAATGGCTGTAGCCAGGCATTTTGTGAAGACTCTGGGAGCAGTGGATAAGCCAAAGGGAAGTGCAGAGAACTGATAATCCATAGATCTTGCCCCGAAACATAGACAGTTCCTGCATGAGTCCCTGATAGGGATGTGCAGATGGGCTTCTTTTAGGTCTAGGGTGGCTAAACCAGGCATCTTTGTAGAGCATAGGAAGAAGCTGCTTAAGGGTGAGCATTTTGAATTTTGGTACAACCAGGAAGGTGTGTAGAATGGAAAGATCTAGGATTGGGCGCAGACAACCAGGAAGGTGTGTAGAATGGAAAGATCTAGGATTGGGCGCCAAGTGCACTCTTTTCTGGGTACCAGGAAAAGTCTGGAATAAAACCTTTGACCTATCTGTTCTGCAGGAACAGGCTGAATTGCCCTTATGAAGAGCAGGGATTGAATTTGGTTCTGCGCCTCTGCCCACTGGTTTGGAGGAAGGTCTGGGAACCCTTTTGGGGTTGGCAATGTGTGGAAGTAAAATTTGTACCCCTAGGATACAATGTTGAGGACCCATCAGTCTTTGGTGATGGAGGCCCAGTTTTTTGCATGGTGGGCAAGTTTTCCTCCTAGGGGCACAAGCAATTGGGCAGAGGCGAAGAGTGGAGTTGAGAAGTTATTGTGAATTCTTTCCATAAGGGGGTGGCTTAGCATTCCCTGTTGCAGAAGTGGAGGTACTCCATTGCTTAGATCTCTGCATACCCAGAGACTGTAATCTAGGGGGTCCGTTTCCCCTGGGTCTACTTTGAGATGGCCTTGAGGGGGCTGGAAAGGACCAATGTTTCGAGGGGCAATGCCTACTGAATCTTGGAGGCTGCACTTGCAAAAAATCTGACTGTCTGCACAAACTTAGCTTTTTCTTCCATCTTTTTTAGAAAGTACAGTTGTGTACACTTACCATAAATGTAGATGTTAAAGTGTATTCACCGTTGCAGTCATTACACTTGGGTTTATTTGCCTGCAGGTAAGCCCTCAGCAGGCCTGAATACCAGACTCTTGGATTCCTGCATCGAATGCTCTCTCTTCTTCCATGACCATCAGGTAGTCAGGGTATAAAACATGCAGCCGACACCATCACATCAGTTTTTCTTGCCCCAGATGTCAGGTACCCCCACAACGGGAAGCAAATATATGTTATGGTACACCTCCATCAAAAGCAAATACCCGGAAACTTAAAACAAGAAGCAAAGGTAGAGCCAGAGAAGTCAGGGGGCTAGAGAGAGGGCAACCAGGACTGCAACAGTGGATACACTCTAATAACAGCTACATTTATGGTAGGTGTACACACCTGTACTATGTTCTTAGTGTTTCACTGTTGCAGTCATTACATTTGGACTGATTCCTAAAGCTAAGGAAGGGAAGAGGAAGTTAGAGAGCATTAGGGCCAGCTATTAAGCCCTGCAAAACTGCAGTGGCAAAACCAGCTCTGGATTTAGAAAAAATAGGCATGTGGTAATGCTTGGTGAAGGTATGTACAGAGCTCCAGGTAGCAGCTTCTAGGATGTCCCTGGTAGGAACCCCTCTAAGAAAGGCTGTAGAAATAGATGCAGCCCTGGTGGAATGTGATCTTATCCCCTGTGGGAGAGGTTTTCCATGGTGCTTATAGCAGAAATGAATGCAATGGACTACCAATTTAGAAATGGTTTGCTTTGAAATGGCCTTTCCCTCTGCCCCTGCAGCAAAGCCAACTAGCAGCTGTTCAGATTTTCTGAGAGGCTTAGTCCTGTCCAAATAAAATCGAAGTTGTCTGTGCACATCCAAAGAGTGCAGAATTCGTTCTCCTTTGTTTTATGGATTCAGGAAAAAGGTAGGCAGATGAATGGACTGATTAAGGGCCACACTAGACACCTTAAGCATAAAGGAAGGATTGGTCCTGAGGGAATCCCAGTCTACATGAAGATAATGAAGGGCTCCACTGCTATGAGGGCCTGTAATTCAGACACTGTTCTTGCTGAAGTGATGGCTAGAAGGAAGGCCGTTTTCCTAGAAAGGAATTTCAACTCTGCAGTTGCAGCTGGTTCAAATGGAGGGAGAGAGTTTTTCCAATACAAGGTTAAGGGTCCCAGGCTGGAGTATGGGCTCGCCTGGGGGGGGGGTCTTAAATTTTTAGCCCCTCTGAGGACTTGCTTTAACAGGGGGTGAGAGAAGAGGGGTGGTTCAGTATTATGTGCTGAAATGGCAGACATATGAATTTTAACCGACGAGAAGGCTAGGCCCTTGTGGAGCATTTTTGTTAAGTACTGAAAAATATGAGGTAAGCTGGGCATTGTAGTGCCCATGCCCTGGCTCCAGGAACAGTATCTTTTGCACTTTTTAGCACAGGATTTTCTAATACTAGGTCTCCTTGCTTCCAGAATGACATCTATCACCTGTTTACTGAGGGATGCTATTGGAGAGCTCAAGGAATTAGCCAGGCTGCAAGGTTCAGGGTTTGAAGCTGAGGATGCAGAATCTGGCCCGCCTGCTGGGACAGCATGGAAGGTGTCTGAGGTATGTGCCATGGATCTAGCAGTATCATGCTGCGCAAGAGGGGGTACCGGTGCTGGTGAGGCCAATCTGGTGCAATAAGTATTGTCCTTTGTTTGTCCTGTTTGATATTTAGCAGAACCTTTGAGAGTAGAGGCAGGGGGGGAAAGGCATAAACTGAGAGGCTTTCCCAGGTAAAGGACAGGGCATCCACTTTCAAAGTTTGACTGTGGGGAGTCCTTGAGCAAAATTTGTCCAATTGGTAGTTCTGGGGGAGGCAAACAGGTCTATCTCTGGAGTCCATTTGTTCAAGAGGTTGAATATTTTTGGTTCCGGTTTCCATTCGTGTGGGTCCATGAGATTTCTGCTTAGGTCTGCCAGTGAATTTAGCTTGCCTGGCAGGAATTGAGCTTGTAGGTGCACTTGGTAGCTCAAGGCTGTGTTCCGCTGAGCCATGGCTAGTCTGCAGAGAGGGTACGAGTGGGCTCCCCCCTGCTTATGTACCACATAACTGTGGTGTTGTCTGCCTTTACCAATAAATGTCCTGGAAGCATGTGGTCTTGAAGGCTAACAGGGAATTCTGTACAGCTAACATTTCTTTTTGGTTGATATGCAGGTGCATCTGACTTGGGTTCCATTTGCCCAGAATGCACTGCCCTGCCTGATGCATCTGTTAGGGTTTGGCCGGCAGGGGGTAGATTGAAAGGGAGCCCCTTGTTGCGGTGGTAGGCCTTTGCCCACCAAAGGAACTAGTTATACAAGGAATTATAGGAATCCTTTATTCCAGGTCCTGAGAAGGTTGACACCATAGGCTTTTTGGATACCATTGTAGTTTCTTCATATGAAGTCTTGCATATAGAATTAGTAGAATGCAAGAGGCCATGAACCCCAGGACTTGCAAAATTTTACTTGCAGATAGCTTGGTCTTTGTGGCCAGTAGTTTGAAGTAGGTTGTTAAATAGACTTGTTTCTCTGGCATGAGGTGAGTCATCTGGGAAGCTGTGTTCAAGCTTGCTCCAAGGAATACAATCTGTTGGCAGGGTACTAGATGAGATTTCTTTTCGTTTATGGTGTACCCAAGCGAGGTTAGAAGTTTCTTTACGAATGCCAGATGTTTTAATAACATGTCCTGGCTTTCTGCCTGAATCAGACAATCGTCCAGGTATGGGTATATTTGAATATTTCTCTGCCTGCAAAATGCAATGGCTGGAGCTAGACACTTTGTGAATACACTGGGCGCAGTAGATAAGCCAAAGGGAAGTGCAGAGAACTGATGGTGCATAGAGCCTGCCCTGAAGCGCAGGCATTTCCTGCAAGATTCCCTTATTGGAATGTGCAGGTAATCTTCCTTTACGTCTAAGGTTGACAACCAGGCATCTTTGCCTAGCATAGGAAGCAGTTGTTGGAGTGTTAGCATTTTGAATTTTAGTATTACCAAAAAGGTGTTTGGAATAGAGAGGTAGGATAGGATGCCAGGAGCTGTCTTTTCTAGGTACCAGGAAAAGTCTTGAATAAAAACCTTGTCCCCTTTCTTCTGCTGGGACAGGTTGAATAGCCCTGATGCTTAGAAGAGAGAGAACCTGCTGTTTAGCTTCTACCCACTGATTTGGGGGTAGGTCTGGGCCAACCATTTGGGGTTGGCAGGGTGTGGAAGAGGAATCTGTATCCTTGGAAAACTATATTTAAAACCCATTTGTCCTGGGAAATGAGTTCCCAGTTTTTTGCATGCAGGGCGAGCTTTCCTCCTAACGGAGCAGGCAGTTGAGCAGGTCTTAGAAGGGTTAAGGTTAAGTCATTGTGACATTTTTCTGTAGGGGGGTGTCTTACCACTTCCTGCTTTGGAAGTAGGAGCCCCTCACTGCTTAGGCCTGTGTGTAGCCTGAGACTGCAACCTAGGTGGTCTGCTGTTCCTGGGTTTGGACTGGGAAGTCCTGGAAGAAACTGGAAAGGACAGATTCTTTGAAAGCCAATGCCTACGAAATCTGGGAGGCTGTACTTGCACAAATTTTGCATAGATTTAGCTTTTTCCTCCATCTTTTTGAGGACGACTTCTGCTTTGTTGCCAAACAGGCGGTCTTGGTTTAAGGTAGCATCCAGTAATTTAGCTTTAACATGATCTGGCAAGTTTTTCTCCTTAAGCCAAACATGCCTTCTAAGTACAGACCCAGTGACAGCAGCCTTGCAAGATGCTTCTAGAGAGTCAAAACCACATTGCAAAATATGTTTACCAACTTGTTCAGCATAATGCATTAAATCCTGTAATTCTTTATGTTCAGCACAGTCAGGAAACAACATAATTTTCTGTTTAAGTAGTCACATAATATGCTGCTGATACATATGAAACGGGCAATTTAAGGCCCTAATGGCCAAAGTAGCAGAAGTGTATACCTTCTTACCCCATCTCTTCAAGGCCCTAGAATCTCTATCAGAGGGGGTAGGATTTTTGGCAGCAGTAGCCTTAATTCCCTTTGGTCCTTGGGAAATGGTCTCTGGATCTGCAGTAGGATTCTTGAAGAGGAACTTGTGAGAGTCAGGTACTCTAATACCGGTAAGGTTTTCTGGGAGCTGGAGGTGAAGTGCCTGGGGACAGTCTAGATTCCAAGAAGGCATCATCGACAATGTCCAGAACAGGGGGGATAGCTAAAGGCTTGTGTTGAGGGAGGAGTAAGAACTCCCCGAGCCTCTTTTTGGAGTCAGAGTAATCCTGGCTTACCCAGTGGAAATGCTCCCTAAGAGTGTGCAAAGTTTCACAAAATTTCACAAAAAGAAAAATCTGGAGGGGAAGCAAAGGGAATGGAATCCTCTGCATCAGAATCCTCATAGGTAGATACAGGCAAATCCTGGTGATAAGACTAAACAAAGATTTCAGAATCCTAATCAGAAAAATCAGAAGGAAAATCAGTTCTAGGTCTCTTAGAGGAGGAAGGCTGGTTTTCCCTAATTAAAGTAATAAGGTCTTCAGCCATTCTAAGCATTTGTTTTTTTTAGGCATATGGGCCTGACCATGCGGTTTGGACGTCGGTTTTCTAGGCGTGGGACTAGTTTTAGGCCTATATGAATAAGATGGTGTCTGTTTAAAATGCAAATCTGTAGGCCTGAATACACCCTCAGAAGCCAGTGCCTGCACAGCGGCTCCGGACCCATCCAAGGCAGAGACATCCGCAGGTTCCATAGTCGAAGAAGCATCTCGCGGCATACCGAACTCCGAATGGGTCTCAGTAGAGGCCTGCAAATCTGAAGTAGTGGGCATCAGGGGGATGCGAAAGCGCCACACTGAGTACCGGCGAACTGGCGACTGGCTTAGAAGCGTCATCAGCGGCTTTGGACCTAGGCAGCCTGTCTGTCTATCTTTGCGTTTTTTCAGAATGTCTGTAGTCAGATGGCTTACCGAAGCCATTTCTGGATAAACAGAGTACCAAAATAATTTGATGCAAAAATAGACAGAAGACGAATAGTTCAAGGGTTTAATAAGGCACAAAACAGACAGCGAGGGACATCATGGTCTGGGCCTAAGCAAGGAATGCAGTATGAATGAAATATTTGAGGTATTTGCTTTCCACAGGTAAGAAGATTAACTTTTACTGACATCGGTTAAGAGCAAGAAAAAGGATCCCAAACGGGGTACTTAGCTTTTTCGAAGACTTCGGTTATGAAACTCGAAAATGCCAGGAGTAGGCCGACCGGCACTTGTGAACTGCTTCTGCTTCGGGCACAACAGCAAGAAAGACTGATGTAATGGCGTCGGCTGCATGTTTTATACCCTTGATGACCTGACGTCATGGAAGAAGAGGCAGACGCAGGAATCCAAGACTCTGGTATTCAGGCCGGCTGAGTGTTACCTGCAGGCAGATAACCCAAATGTAATGACTGCAACAGTGAAACACGAAGAAGCCTCCGGACTACACATGAACTTCAGAGTGATGATGATTGGGGGGATGGGGGGGGTTACGGTGGTACGGTATCACTTCACTGTTAGACAGAGGCACACAGGTATACTAAAAAAGAAAATAGCAAAGCAAAAAAATCATTTGTGGTGGCGCCACAACCCAAACACACTCTGGCTAGCCTTATAAATGCCCTAGGGCAGATAGGTTTATAGGTTCATACTAGGCTATGATCATCATCTTCTGCTTTGGTGCCAAACAAACTGTCCTTGTTCAAAGGAGCATCTAATAATTTTGATTTGACATGGTCTGGCAAGGTCTGCTCCTTAAACCAAGCACGTCTTCTCAGTACAGAACCAGTGACTGCTGCCCTGCAAGATGCTTCTAGGGCATCAAACTCACATCACAAGGTACGCTTGCTGACTTGGCTTGCAGAATGCATAAGCTCCTGTAACTCTATTTTCTGCACATTCTGTAAAGGTAGATAATTTTTGCTTAATGAGTTCCATAATATGTTGCTGGTACTTCAGCATGTGAAAATGGCAATTCAATGTCCTAATGGCAAAAGTTGCAGGGGTGTATACCTTTTTACCCCATCTGTCTAAAGCTCAAGAATCCCTGTCCAAAGGGGTGGGATTCGTAGCTGTAGTTGTTTTTATACCTTTAGGCCCTTGAGAAATGACCTCTAGGTCAGCAGTAGGATTTCTGAAAAGAAATTTGAGAGAGTCAGGGACTCTGTAGTACATCTGTCTGGTTTCTTTAGAGCAGGGGATAAAGTAACAGGAGTCGGACTGGATTCCATAAAGACATCATCCACAACATCCAGAACAGGAGGGATAGCTAAAGGTCTATGTTGTGGCAAATCTAAAAATTCTCAGAGTCTCTTTTTGGACCGAGGATAATCCTGGCATAGTTGAAATGCTCTCTAAAAGTATGTAGGGTTTCACCAAGAGACAAATCCTCCGGAAGGGAAGCAGAGGGAATAGATTCATCTGCATCTGAATCCTCATAAGCAGATAAAGGCATGCCTTCATATTCAGAAACCTCAGAGTTGTCGGACTCTTGGTCAGTTGCTGCTGGGGACAGGTCACTCTCTCTTAGCAGGGGAAGGCTGGCTTCCCCCAATCAGCATGATTAGGTCTTCTGCCATTTTAAGCATTTGAGGCTGTGGCAAGGAAGCAGGTGCTTGAGTTTGGGTCATCATTTTTTTAGGCATAGCTCGTACTTTTGGCCTTAGAAAAACTCTGTAGTTTTAGACAGAACTGAAGACGCGAAAGAAGTTATCGGTTTGTGTCTAATATCAGTAATGCGAAGAACTTCCTCGGAAGCCGGTGCCTGCACATCAGTTCCAGACCCATCCAAGGTAGAGACATCCGCAGATACCGTAGTCAAAGAAGAGTCTCGCGGCATACCGAACTCCGAATGGGTCTCAGTAGTTGCCTGCTAATCCAAAGTGGGCATCAGGGGCTGCGAAAGCACCTCACTAAGTACCAGCGAACTGGTGACTAGCTTAACGGAAGTGCCATTGCCAGTTTTGGACCTGTGCGGTCTGTCTTCATCTTTACGTTTTTTCAGAAGATGGGTAGCCAGATGGCTTACCAAAGCCATTTCAGCATACGGAGATAGAGAGCAAAAGTATTTATCGACAATAAGTACCCGACGAATAATTCAGTTGTTGAACAAAGTACAAAAATGACAGCGAGGTACGTCATGGTCTGGGCCTAAACAGGTGACGCAGTAAGAATAGAAAACTCAGTGTGGTATTTGCTTTCCACAGGTGAGACAATTGTTAACTTTTTCTGACATCGGTTAGAGCAAGAAAAAAGGATCCCCAATGGGGTACTTGGCTTTTGAAGACTTCAGGATGATTCAATTCGGAAACGAAAACTCAGGTAACGGCTTCTGGCTCCTCTGTAATGGCGTTGGTTTTTACACCCCTGACAACTTGACGTCAGTCCTGGAGCGATAGCAACTGACACAGAAATACTAAGTGTCTGATACTCGGGCCGACTGAAGGCTACCTGCAGGCAGATAACCCAAGTGTGATGACTGCAACAGTGAAACACGAAGAACATCTAGCGTCTCTCCTCCTTTAAATCCTACCGCTCTACAGACCATTAAGGCAATCTATAACCACATTACAAACGGTTTTAACTTAAAATAAAAATGGTAGTCTTCAGCCCTGAAGATATCAGCTCACAATACACCCTTCCAGGAAGGAATACTAACATGGTGTAGCTAATAACTCGGTGGAGAGAGAGACTGATACTTTATAAGATGTCTTCTGGGAGTCATTTTAATATTTAACTGGGTAAGCCCAGTGGCTACAAGTATCCCTTTTCAGGGGGAGAGACTGGAGTACATTTTGGATAAGTGAGTGACTTGGGTTTATAATCCAAGGGCCCCTTCCTTTGTGGACTCCAGCTCAATGTCCACAGACCCCTTTGGTCCTGTACACTTCATTCTTTGCCAGCCTCACTACTACTTGCACAGAATACAAATTACTTCTCTCTGGATAGGTCCTGATATAACCTTTTGTTTGGCAGCCCCCCCCACCACATTTCCGAAAATGTAAGGCTTGTACTCCTATTCTTTTAAGGGATGAGAAGTGATGGAGGCTGCACCCCCCCCCCTTCCCCGAAGCTGGAGAACTAATGGGTAACTGCTTCTCCATTCCCACCCATGGTAGCATTTTGTGCATGTCAATTGCATTAACATACAACACACCTGTCCCTTTCAGACCCCATTACTACTCAGCTTTGCTGCAGCAGATAAACTGCAGGTGGGGGAAGCTACACCTTCAGTGCAAAGGATAGCAGGTTAGTCACCCATAGCCCAGACCAGTAATAACCCTATCTCATTTGAAACTGGCTAGCTACAAATCTGGCATATACCCATACCTAATTAGAGTGCAGAACAAGACCAAATTAGCACCATCAGATAACTTCTGTATGATCACATGCTCCTACTTTCAGATTTCTGAGTACAGATCCTGAACTAAGCAAACGCAAAAAGACTAAACCTATTAACATATACAGAATAGCAAAAACAAAAATACACCTCGTCAGCAACTTGTGTGCGGTCTGCAATGTCTATTGGAACAATTTCCACGTCTTTCCACGTATGCTCAGCCAAGCAGTGCACCTGTGACAAGAAGGAAATTAAGTATTAGATACAAGTGAGAGGCAGGAAAATGATAGCTTCATTACAAATCTCACAAGGGCAACTCAAGAGCTGGATGCCTGCAGAGATGTACATTACAACGACATGCAATGAACACTTCAGTTTCTACCAGTCACTCAAACTATCAGATTTAGATTGACTTTTGATTCTAAACAAACACCTGCCCACTATAAGCAAACTTTTATGTGGACAACCTCCACTTCCACTCTGTCCAACTTTCACCAAAACAAACATTTTTTTTTTCCTATTACCTGTGCAAGACCCATTAGAAACAGACTGACTAACGACAGAACAGTTTGCAGCCTAGTGAGTAACACAGGGGGTTACATTACACTTACTCAAATTAGTTTAGTGATGATGCCAGACTGCTGAATGGTATCAAAGGGTTTTGCCCAAGCCAAATATGCCTGCAGGTAATGCATTTGTGAAAGACATTGAACAAGTCACTAAGTTAGGGACTCCAGGGCTTGTAGACTGCTTAACTCCTTGTTAAGTTCAGAAATGATGCAATTACACTGGTTTACAGATAACACTGGCGAGAAGTTGTTCCCAAGGCAAGTAGGGGTGTCCCCCCCCCCCCCATGGAGTGGAATGACTACAGTTCTCAATACCTCTTCCAAACATCCATTATGTCCACCTTCATATGACTAAAGGGGAAGGATGTCAAATCTGGTGGAGAGGTAGAGATTAAACAGGCTTAGTAGCAAGTCAGAGAGTACTTGCAAGGAGGCAACCTTGCAAATTATCAAGACTCATTGAGCTAGTGATTTTTTGGCCTTGGAGAGAGCATTTGGGATTTACTCAGAAGTATTTGGGGTAGCATGGGCATGCTAATTTGTTGGAGAAAAGTCTGGGAGGTGGAGCAGCAAAGTTTGAGCTACATTTGTTGGCTATGTCCTCAAATGAACAGTATGCCTTGTGCATCAGCTCTGTGCAAGGCTAGGTATTAGTTCTAAGGCTATGTCGTCAAATGAAAAGTGTGCCTTGTGCATCAGCTCTGCGCAATGCTGGATATTAGTTCTAAGGTTTTTAACGTAGCTGAGGTGACTCTGGTAGTCTAGCATGGATGGCACGCTTTGGTTCCTACCTACTTTTGGAGACTGATTTTGCTTCAGAATTATTTACTGACTGAGTTCACTGCTAGATGAGTAGGTATTAAAAGTTTATACATACAGAAAAAGTTTATCATACAATTATACCAGGGTTCCACCACTAGTGTTTATCCAAAAATTGGCACTGCATGCGCTTCTTATGAGAATAGATACCACTGTGCAAAAAGTGGGCACAGAAATGATATGCAACAGTGGCACACACGTGATGGTGCCACTGAAAAGAGGATGGAGACTAAACATCAAGTCATCAGTTAGCTGCACTGAGAAGGATGTCATAGATCCAGTTTTACCCTAATGCTGAACATTACTAAACAGTGGTCAGATTTGACCAGTGATGTGGTAAATGAAGGTGTTGAGCAGTGGAGGGTGGCTATACTGGTGAGTTCTAGATCCAATATTTTAGTATCGCCAGTTGGAGTTGGAACTAATTGGTACAAGGAGCTAGGTGCCAGTTAAGTCTAGGAATCTCTGTGCATACATATTAGTTGTGTAGGCTGTCCAGTTAATGGACAACAGTAGTCACCCAACAGAATAATGCTGGGCTTGACAGGGAGGGCTGCCAGTTTAAATATGCATTGTGGGCTACAGGTGAAAAGGAGGGGGTCCAGTAGTTTGCTATAAAATGGTTGAAAGTTTTATTCATTGTGAGGAGCTGGACAGAAATGAGCTCAACAGGTTAAGAGTCTGAAGGTGAGCTGACTTAAGAAGACAAACACCCCCCCCCCCCCCCCCGCCAAACAGCTCCATAATTTTTTGTGTTGAAAGTATGGCAGGCATTGAAACCCTGCACTTCAGAGGTGCTTATAGCTACTCTGAACCCATGTTTCAGTAACTATAATGACCTATATTTAAGGTTTAAAAATGTTTGTAAGGACTTCTCTATATTTTTATATTTTCAAGAGTTAAAAATTTCTTGCAAGGACTGCAACTCCAGTGGAGGCTTCTAGCATTGAGCAGTGCTACCTTTATGCAGTCTTAATTTTGTCTGACTATATAGCTAGTTTGACAAGACAAACCTTGCCTTAAGAGAGAATGAATATGGGGGAAGAAAAAGCCCTGGCCAATACATGGAAGCCATGAGGAGAGTGGGGTAGGCCGTCACTGGCAAAACAGTTACAACAGTCAATGAAGCTCTCTCCAAGTGGACACATACTGGACTCCCTCCTTGATGGGCACCAATAGCTAAGCTAATGGCTAAAGACCATTATCTTTTGACTTTATCTCATTCCCTCCAGAACAGCTCTTTTGAGTCTGTACCTTTAACTCCCAGTGGGCGCGGCTTCAGCCTTTAAAAAAATGAAGTTATCACCTTAAATTTCTAACAAATAGTCATTGACATAGGTCAAAAGTAATATCAATACAATACAATTGTGTTTGCCATCATGTATGCTTCAAGATAAAACATTCTGATGCCTTGTATGTAGCATGGTTTTGGAATTATTAATGCAAATATGAACAAGCATTATTTGACGCCTAGAGGCGCAGGAGGAGGTAACTGCAGATGCACCTGGAGACGTCACTCAGATGTAATGAGATACCATCATTCTTGGAGACTGTAAGACGCTGCTAAACACTAATTTCACACCAACTTCTGATGCATATTAATGATAGCTCCATCATGTCCTTCATATGTTTCAAGGGGGAGAGGGTGCCTTAGTCATTCACTTCTCCATGAACAATGACCATGTCACATGTGCTTAGGGTTAAGGGAATTGAGGGTCCTACTGAGACTGCAGATCATATCACCTCATAAGCAGCTGTAACCTCTGTTTTATAAGTGGTATATCTGGGTGTATTGTGTCAGTGGCAGTCACCACCCGACCAGGGACATCCAACTGCAATGTTTTGTCCTTGCGACTTTACAGACTTCTGCTTGCTAGACCCCTTGGGGTTACACTTACAACAGACACCTCAGAGAGGGGTTTGGGTATTTTTTTTTTTTTTTTACAAAACAAAGAGGAAATCTGACATTAAATTGCATGGGGTCTGGCTGCTTAGACAGAGACCAGATCTGTAGGTTCAGGACCTCAGACAATACATATAAAAAATACATATAAAAAAAACAGCATGCATAAAAAACACACACAAAGCTTCTCACTTCTGTTTAGGAACCAATAACCACAATATGAATTTCTCCTTTATCCCTGGCTCAGCTCAAAGTGCATTATGCTCAATGCTCATAAAGTGCACCAAAAGGTTTCTACTAAGAGTGACCAGTCACTTTGCTGCTTGCTCCTACAGCTAATTTTTAGCAAGTCTAAGTCTGTGAGGCACTTCACTGCAGACAGACATTTATTCCAAAAATGGCGTGTCCACTTTAGCTATCTCAGATACGGACTTGCATAAGCTGTTCTACCACCAGGGCTCTTCCGGAACTTATGCCCTACGGATTTAAATAACCAGCTCCATTAACTTAGTCAAACCAGCCAATCCCTGCAAACAGGGCTCTTTAAAAGGTATATACAAACAAAACAGCAAGTAAATTGTTAAATAACTCAGGGTGGTGACAGCCCAAGGGATACAGTCTCCATCAGAAGTCTCATACATTAAAGAACCAATTATAAGTCACAGTACTGCGGCAATTCTCTTCCCTCGGCAAGTACAATAGAAATTCCTCTCAAGGGGACTTCTGTCCATCCATTCCAATACCAGTGAGGCTGGTTGGTACATCAACCATCAGGGTGGAACTCGCACCTACCCCCTTCCCAGGTAGCAAGGCAATTCATGCTGGTACAAGGAATCTTAGCCAAACACACTGTTACAGCTGACAACATTCGGACAGAAGCAGATGGACTTAATTTGACAACTAGGCAATGTCTACCTAAGTGTTAGGGGCAACAGTGGCAAGAAAAAAATTAATAAATGAAACAAATCAGTCTGTGACCTTTTTGCCCCCCCCCCCCCCCCCCCAAGTACCAAATATCACTACTATTCACTTCTACATAATGACTAAAGTCAGAACGCCCCTGGTCAAACCCTGGCCTCAGACACTTCTTTATGTCTTACACCCCCACCCAAATTGGATGATGGAACTTGACCCATAAGGTGAAGTTCCACAAAGACAAGATGAGCCTACCTGCTCCATTTTGCTCAAAACAGAAAGGTCTCCATACTTCAACTTACCAGCTTTTCCCCCATACTCAGGCTTGCTCCTTGTAAGACACTGCTTGATGTCCAAGCTCCCCTGAAAAGCTCCATCCAGAATGCCATACTCAAGCTGACAGCACAGCTAGCCCAATCCTATAGTCAGCAAGGTCAGAATAACTAAAAATTAGACGTTACATCCCCATCTCAGATACCCCTTTATCCAAAAGCTCGAGAGAGAAAAGAAAATGTTTTTATGTTGGGTAGGAACACACAACAGTTCTCCAGATTTTACAGCATCTTTCTAAAACACATTCACAGTTGAAAACTCTCTAACACTGCAAATGACTGATATGGCTAAAAACAAGAAGTTATGTACTCACCATAACGTTCGATGTAGTCCATCTCGCCTCACATTCTTACCCGTGGGTTCGGAGCCAAATATCGGCTCTGACTCTGCCAAACTTTTCTAGCTCAAAGTCTTCTATTGGCTGGGCTAAGAAGGTATCCCATGTTGCACTGCTCCATATCCCCAGATCTAGTTTGCTGCAAACACCACACTCCTACCCCATGCATAACATCCAAGAAAGAGGAATAAACTTAAAGGTGAAGGGAGCTCTAAGAACCAGACCTAACCTCCAGATCCCCCAGGAAGGGGGAAGGTGGGAGGGTAAGTAAGAACATGAGGCGAGAGAGACTACATACATCGAACGTTATGGTGAGCACATAACTTCTTGATGTTATGTAGTTCAATCTCGCCTACATTCTTATCTGTGGGACAGCGTCCCCAGCACCTACATCCTGGGTGGCTCAGAGGAAGATACTCCTGAGTACTGTGAAACCAAAGGAAGACCTGCCCCTAGATACCACGTCCAGCTTGTAATGAGTAACAAAAGTGTGAGGAGAACCCAGGTAGCTGCAGCACAAATATCGTCCATAGATAATCTGGCCTGATAAGCTGTAGAAGTGGATACAGCCCAAGTAGAGTGAGCCTTGATTGGAAACAGCAGGTCTTTACCCCCTGAGGAATAAGTGAAAGAGATGCAATTTGATATCCATCTGGATAGGTTGATCTTGGGAGACAGGGGACCCAATTCTGTTTTCCGAAAAAGAGAAACAGTTGATCAGATTTTTGGATATCTTTGGTTCTATGCAGATAGAAACGTAACTGCCTGTGTACATCCAACTGATGAAATCTAAATTCTGCCTGGTTTGAAAAATGGGGAAAGAACACTGGCAACTCAACAGACTAAGATTAGATATGGACGCCACTTTAGGAAAAGAAGGATTTGGTCCAAGAAAAACCCTGTCTTTATGAAAGATCAAGTATGGAGGTTTAATAGAAAGAGCCTGAATTTCTGAAACACGTCTAGCTGATGCGATGGCTATTAAAAAGGCAGTTTTCCAGGTCAGGAATTTTAAGTCACAGGTAGCTGCAGGCTCAAAGGGTGGAGAAGTACGGGCTTGCAGAACAAAATTTAGATCCTAGGGCATGATGGGGTCTGAAACAGGACAACGGAGTAACTGGGTGCCTTTCAGGAAAGCCTTAGAGTCTGTAAGCCATTAGACTAGGCTCATTAGCAACATGAAAGTTAGAAATTGCTGCCAATTGAACTTTAATAGTAGCTGAAAAAGCATAGATAAAAACTCCAAGACAGAGGCAATTGGAGCTGTGTAAGGGTCAATTCCTTGGGTATAAGCCCAAATAGAAAATTTCTTCCATTTGCTGGAATAAATCTTCCTAGTAGAGGGCTTATGAGATGAAGATAAAATATGAACTACCTCTGGTGAAAAATGATGAAGCCTAACGACGGAAGTGGAGTAGCCAGGTTGTCAACCGGAGGGTTCGCAGAGAGGGGTGGAACTGTCCCGACATGTGTGTCAGTAAATCTGGTTGAGGGTCCAGAGTCCAAGGTGTGTCCACAATGTGGGGATGGAGAAAAGGGAACCAGACTTGAGGCCAGTGTGGAGCAATCAGAATCATTCTGCTTCCCAAGGATATAGCTTTCTGAATCACTTTTGATAGCAAGGGAAATGGAGGGAAAGCATAAAGCAGACCGGAGGGCCAACAGTGGACTAGAGCATCCCTGGGCAACTCCCCCTGTGGGGGGGGGGGGGGGGTCAGCGTGAAGTAGCTGCTGCATTTGGCATTGAGGGGGCTGGCAAAAAGGTCGCAGCAAGGGCGACCCCATTTGCTGAAGACTCGTTCTGCCACTAGACGATTCAGGGACCACTCGTAAGGCATCAGAATAGCTCTGCCTTAGCCTGTCTGCTATCACGCTGGACTTCCCCGGAATGTGCGTTGCCACCAGAAACCATTGGGAAGATACTCTCCCACTGCCACACTCGCATGGCCTCTCTGCACAGGGGATATGATCTGGTTCTTCCCTGTTTGTTCAAATACCACACCACTGACATATTGTCAGAGTGTATTGCAATAGTCCCGAGAGGCAGAAAGCTCTGAAGTGCCTGCAACGCACGTAGCACCGCTCTCATCTCTAGGACGTTGATATGCAGATGTATCTCGTGATCTTGCCATGTGCCTTGGACTGTTCTGCCGAGATAATGCCCCCCACCCCATCTGGGTGGCATCCGTGGTCACTGTGGCAACCGGGGGAAGTGGAACAAAGGGTTTCCCCCTGTCCAGATTGCTGGTACAAAGCCAACTGAAGTCTTGTTTGCATCTGTCCATGAGCAAAATAGGGTGGGAAAGTGGAAGTTTCTGGAGAGACCATTGAGCAAAGAGGAGCCATTGAAGGAGCCTCATGTGCAGTTTTGCTAGAGGGACTAACATGACTGTTGCTGCCATAATCCCCAGTAGTTGGAGAACCCATCTTGCCTTCACTTTCCTCAGGGGTAGCAGGGTTTGCACTTGTTGCTGTAAGACTGATTATTTCCTGCAGTAGAAAGGCTCACATTAGAATGGTGTCTAGCTCTGCACCTATAAAAATGACACGTTGTGAGGGCAACAAGGCAGATTATTCCCAGTTCAGTGTTCTGCCCAACTGCTGACAGAGAGTAACGGTAGCGTCCCTGGTTTGGATTAGTAGATGCCTGGTGGGGGCGGTGAGGAGCCAGTCATCCAGATATGGAAACACTTGGAATCCTTGACGTCTCAAGTGAGCTGTCACCACTGCCATATACTTGGTGAACATCCTGGGGGCTGTGGTGAGACCAAAGGTCAGGGCTTAAAACTGAAAATGACTGGCTCCCAGCCGGAAGCGTAGGTGACTCCTGGATGCCCTGTCCATTTTAATACGATAGTAAGCATCCTTGAGGTATATGGAGCACATCCATACTTCCTTTCCCAACAACGGGAAAATGGACTATAGAGTGTCCATATGGAACTTGGACTTTTGTATGTAGTTGTTCAGTTGACTGAGATCTAATATGGGTCTCAGGTCTCCTGTTCTTTTCGGCACCAAAAAGAATCGTAAGTCCCTAATCCGATCTGGTCTGAGGGGACATGCTGGATGGTTCCTTTCTCTAGCAGCTTTGAAACCTCTGAAGCTGCGTGATCCCTTTGACTGGGTGGAACATCCGGGATTTTTCTGACTAGATGGGGATCTGATGAAAAGGGGATGATATAACCTCGGGAAATTATTCGTAATACCCATCGGTCCTGGGTGATGCTTTGCCAGGCTTCTGGGTATAATGATATTCGACCCCCGACTGGCTCCAGAAAAGCAGTCTGGTATCCCATCAGGAATGACAGTAGGGAGAGCCGCGAATGGAATCGCGGTCTCACGAATTGCGGGGTCCCCCTCTGCCTCTAGGGTGGCATTTCCCTGAATAACCTCCCCCTCTGGAGGGGGGCTCACCCTGTGCACCGGGAAAGAACCTCTGATTTTTCTGAACCACACCCCCCCCCCGGGCCTTGGGGTAAGGCCCAGAGGGAAGGGAAAAACGGACCCCTACAGCAGACAGTCTTTCCATCTTGCTCGCACCCAGTGAGGGCGTCTTTCATCTTGGTTCTGAACAAAGAACCGCCATCAAAAGGTGAGTCAGTGAAAGAAGACTTGAAGGCCTCCGCGAAATGACAAAGGTGCATCCAGGCTGGTCTCCTAAGGGCGACTCCTGAGCTTGCTGCCCTGCTCGCTCCCTCGGCAGCATATGAAATGAGCCGCATGGAGGAGTTAACGATTGAGTTGAGGGTAGAGACCTGGGCGTTAACAGTCTGGGCCATCGCCTCAGGAACGTTACCCGTGAAAGTATCTAACTCCTTAAGGAGATCTCTCTGGAGCAGAGTAAAATGAGACGTGTAGTTCATCGACCGTAAGGTAAAGGTTGCTGATGACAGGGTATGCTTTCTGTACCGGTCCATATTCCTAGACTCCTTGGTAGGAAGATGGACAGTTGAAGTCTCAGCTACTTCCTTTTGAGTGGCCGCCACCACCACCATGGCATCCATAGGGACTCCTTTGGACAAAAACTCCTTACCCAGGGGAGCAGACAAATTTATTGGGTCTCCAGGGTATGGGTTCCACAGAATCAGGGTTCTCCCACACCCTCTGACAAATTAAATCCAGGAGCTCGAAGGGTGGAGACACCCAGGAGGCGGAGGGCTGAGTACCAAAGGCCTTAAGGAAGACAGACTCCTCCTCGCAGGGGGCTTTGGACGGCCAGTCACCTCTGTTTTCAATATCTCCAGGATGTCGGAGAAAGAAACATCATCAGAAGATGACTTGCGGGACCCCTCCGATTCCTCAAGGTCGGTATCTGAGGTGAGAGACTCATCCTGGGAGTCTATGTGCTTCCTCTTGCACATTTTCTTTCTGGGGGGCTCCTCAGGCAAAAACTCTGAGGGGCCCTCAGAAACTTGGGGCCACTAATGGGGGTACCATTAGGCCTTGGGTCTCCGCTGTCTACTGATAGGTGGTGATCAGAGGCGCTCACCAGTGTGGTAGGGGACAGGATGACTGACCCGCATGATGTGGCTAAATATCTGGCCAGCGCACTCCGCATGGCCTCCCCCCCCCCCTGAATCCGAGGACCAGCCAGCCTCGGAGATCATGACAGGAGCAGAGATTCCACGAGCCGAGGCACCGAGAAGGAGACCCTGAACTGAGAGGTGTCCCGAGGTGTCCCCCTAAGGCCTGACCGAGGAATCCTGAGTCTCAAAACCCGTGGACGGATCCGACGGGGTCGGAGCTGACGTCGGCATCGATGAGCCCGGTGGAGCCATCGGCACAGTCCTAGGAACATCACGCAGAGCAGAGCATTCCGACTCAGACGACAGAGATGCACTCAGAGGAGGAATCGAAGATGGTTAACGGGACAGGCTCCGGAGCAGACCGGGACAGAGTGGAGAACAATTTAGCCAAAACCGGTGACTGCAGGAGCCTCTGCACCACCCTATCGACATCCACATCTGAAAGTGTCCTTGAGGATTTGGAGGACAGGGAGGGAAGATCTGGATCTCCTCTCAGGAGACACTGGTCTAGTACCGGGCGATCAGCTCCGAAGACGTTCCAATATAACTGGAGCCAACGCCAGTTCCATCAACACAGACACTTCCCGCGGCCCCGAAAACAGTGGAGCCGAGGAGGTCGAAGCTAGTATCATAACTTTCTCCGGTGGCTCCGAGGAGACTGATGCAGCCGGAGATCTCTTTTTTGACTTGGTGGATTTTGACTGAGCTGGAAGCAGAATCCATGGCCTCTTCGAACGAGGGTTTTAAGAGTCCCTTCAGAATTAACTTATTCTTTCTTTCTTGGAGCACCCTGGGACTAAAAGCATGGCAGAAGCTACAGGACTCCTGCAGGTGGATTGCTCCCAGACAAACGTACTGAATGTCCATCGGTGATGGACATCTTGTAACCACACAGAGCACTTTTTAAAACCCGAAGGTCTGTGCTCCTTGGAATCTTTAGACATCTCGAAATAATCACAAAGCCCAACCAATGAGAAAGTCACTGCCTGACTGGAAAACACCACTACAGACCAAAAACACCACACCAAGCGCAGGAACTTAGCTGAACAAAAATCTCCACAAACTGCTGTACACACAAAGTCAAAAGGGACGCACACTAGGACGACTACCTCTAACTAAAACGTTTTTTTTAGACAACAAGACAGACAGTAAAACCTCTAATTTAAACGGTTTTAGAAGCAAGAAATGAACAGAGACAAGTACGGGGACGGACTAGGTCCTCTAACTGAAACGGGCATAGCCCGTTGGAACAGCTAGCGGGATACCACAACAATCACACAACAGTTAAGCCCAAAAAACACTAAAAGAAATAAGAAGTTATGTACCTACCATAACGTTCCATGTTAGTAGTCTTCTTCTCGCAGTCTTTCTTACTGGATGGGTTCGGAGCCGATCCTCGGCTCCGACTCAGCCAATACTAAAGCTCGAGAGCTAATTCCACCGGCTCGAGGCTCCCCTATATCCCACAATGCTAGGCGGTAACTACTCAGATCTTGTTTGATAGCTAGACCAAGCAATTCTAGTCTCCACAGTATGGAGAAAGGTAACCCACCTCTATATAAACCTGAGTGTAAGGTATCCCAGACCTAACAAAAGGGGAAATAGAGGTGGTAGAACGTGTGGGAATGAAAACTTCCAGAGGAAGATAACAAAATAAATTCCTATCGGTCTGTCCAGGCTTGGGGGAAGGAGGGTGGGACGCAAGAAAGAAGGCGAGAAGAAGACAACTAACATGGAACGTTATTGTAGGTACATAACTTCTTAATGTTAAGTTGTCTATCTCGCCTTCATTCTTGCTGGATGGGACCGCATCCCTAGCACCTTATCCCGGGTGGCCTATCGGAACAGACTCTTGAGAACAGTGGAACCAAAGTTGGCACGGTTTCTGGAGGCCATATCCAATTTGTAATGTGAAATGAAGGTATGAGGAGAAGCCCAAGTGGCTGCTGCACAAATTAAATCTATTGGCAGCCTATCCTGAAAAGCTATGGATGTAGCTAATGCCCTAGTTGAATGAGCTCAAAATCTTGAAGGTAGTTTTTGATGTCTGATCTCATAGATGAAGGTAATTGTAGAGGTGAGCCATCTTGAAAGGGATACTTTAGTAACTGGAAGGCCCAATTTCCCTTCAGCTTTTTCTATCGTATGCGGATCAGATTTCCTGAATTGTTTAGTCCTGTCTAAATAAGATCTAAGTTGGCGGTGAACATCCAGAAAATGTAGCTTTTGTTTTGACCTGTTGGAATAGTTAGGGAAAAAGATGGGGAGATCAATCATTTGGTTTAGGTTTGTTTGAGAGGAAACCTTAGGTAAAAAGGATGGATTAGTACGGAGGGATACCCTATCTTTGTGAAACACTAAGTAAGGAGGACGACTGCACAGAGCATGGAGTTCAGATACCCTTCTCGCTGAAGTTATGGCTACCAGAAAAAGTGTCTTCCATGAAAGCAACTTCAGAGAACATGATGCCGCTGGTTCGAAAGGGGGAAGGATTAAGGATGCCAGAACCAAGTTCAGATCCCATTGAGGCGGGGGATCTTTGATTGGAGGTTTGAGAAGAAAAACGCCCCTTAAAAAGGCTTTGCAGAGCTTGTGAGCCATGATGCTAGACTCTGAGACACCTACATGATAATTAGATATAGCAGCTCTAATGGTAGATGAAGAAGAGCCTAAATGAAAGAGTTCTGCTAGAAGGTCTAGAACAGACTGGATAGGTGCAGTGAAGGGATCTATATTTTTTGATGTTGCCCAAAAGGAGAAGCTTTTCCATTTGCTATTATAAATCTTCCGGGTAGAAGATTTATGAGAGGCTATCAAGATATCTCGGACCGAGCGAGATATAAAGGGAAGCCTGGCTAAGGTCGGAATCGGAGAAACCACGCTGTGAGGTTGAGAGAATGAAGAGATTGGTGCAGCTGGCCCGAATGGTGGGTCAACAGATCTGGCACTGGGTCCAGATGCCAAGGCTGCTCCAAAAGGTAACGATGAAGGAACGGAAACCATATCTGTCGAGGCCAGTAAAGGGCAATGAGGATCATTGTCACTCTTAAAGCAATGGCTTTCTGAATTAGTTATCAGTGGAAAAGGGGAAAAGCATACAGAAGTCCCCGGGGCCAATCGTGGACTAGAGCGTCTCTGGTGGGATGGCCTGGAAACAGGAAGAAGTTGTGACACTTGCCGTTTTGGGGAGTAGCAAAAAGATCGCAGCAAGGCTGGCCCCATCTTTGGAACACTTCTTCCAGTACAGATTTCTTCGGAGACCACTCGTGGTGCATGAGAATTGCCCTGCTCAACTTGTCTGCAATTACGTCGGGACTTCCCGGGAATGTGCGTTGCTACCAGAAAACGCTGAGAAGAGATCGCCCATTGCCAAAGTCTGACTGCCTCTCGACATAAGGGGTATGATCTGGTTCCGCCTTGTTTGTTGATGTACCACACTACGGACATGTTGTCCGTCTGAATTGCAATAGTCCCTGTGGGAAGAGTCGTGAAGGGCTTGCAACGCACTGCTCTCATCTCTAAGACATTTATGTGCAAGTGGCACTCGAAAGGTTGCCACGTGCTCTGGACTGTCCTGCCCTGATAATGCCCCCCCCCCACCCGATCAGGGAGGAGTCTGTTGTCAACGTGGCGACTGGGGGGGGTGAGTGAAGGGTCTTCCTTGGAGAACCTGAGGTGATGTGATCCACCAAGACAGTTGATTCTTGCTTGATTGAGTTATCAATATGGTGTGGGACATCGGGAGCAGTTGGAAGGACCATTGAGTAAACAGCATCCATTGGAGGATCCTCATGTGGAAGCGAGCTAAGGGGAGAAGGGGGATAGCTGCTGCCATGAGTCCTAATACAGTCAAAACTAGTCTGGCTCTGACTGTTGCATTGTAAGAGAAGGTAAACTTGCTTGCGGATGTCTGACACTCTTTGCTCTGCAAGTCTGGCTGAAAGATTGAATGTGTCTAAGGTGGCGCCTATAAAGGTAATAGATTGACAAGGCAGATTTTTCGAAATTTATTGAAATGCCTAGAGCTTGGCAAGTTTGGATAGTGAAGTCTCTGGATAGAAGTAGTTGATGTCTGGTGGTGGCAGTAAGGAGCCAGTAGTCTAAATATGGAAACACCTGGAATCCTTGACGTCTCAAGTGAGCCACGACCACTGCCATGCACTTGGTAAACACTCGGGGGGCTGTAGTGAGACCAAAGGGCAGGGCTCTGAACTGGTAGTGACTGGCTCCCAGCCTGAAGCAGAGAAATCTCCTGGAGCGTCTGTTCATCTTGATATGGTAGTACGCGTCCTGAAGATCTATCGAGCACATCCAATTGTCCTGACCCAGGAAGGGTAGAATGGACTGTAGCGTGACCATCCGGAACTTTGTTTTCCTGACATACTTGTTTAAGTTGCTGAGATCCAGTATGAGTCTCCAGTCCCCTGTTTTTTTTGGTACCAAAAAGAATTTGGAGTAGATTCCGGATCCTTGTTGGTCTGCTGGGACTGATTGGATAGCTCTTTTTGATAGCAGCTTTGAAATTTCTAGTGCTGCTTGTTCCCTTAGACTGGGTGGAACGTCTGGAAGGGATCCTTTGGATTGGGATGGAATGTGAATAAAGGGAATTTTTTAACCCTCGGACATGATCGACTGTACCCATTTGTCTTGTGTAAGGGAAAGCCAGGCTTTTGGGTACAGGGATAATCTTCCCCCGACTGCCTCCGAAGGTGGACAGCCGGGCAGCTCCTCAGGGATGCTGAAAGGGTTCAGAGAAAGTTTCTCTGCTACCCTGGTTTTGCGGACCTCCTCTGCCTCTAGGGCGGCATCTATTGTTATTTCCCCCTCTGCCTCTAGAGGGGAATCGACCTTGTGAGTCAGATGAGACTCCCTGGGTTTGTTTGCATAACCACATTTTCCCTCCCCTCTGACCTTTGGGATAATGCCTAGAAGGGGTAGAAAAACGGACTCTCACGGCAGAGAGAGTCTTACCTTCCACCTCGCACCTAGTCAATGTATCCTTCACCTTAGGACCAAACAAGGATGATCCATCAAAGGGGGAATTGGTGAAGGACGCCTTGAAAGGGTCCGCAAAGTTGCACAGCCGCATCCAGGCGTGATGTCGTAAGGCAACGCCTGTGCCTGCGGCTCTACTCGCCCCATCCGCAGCATATGAGATGAGCCGCATGGAGGAGTTAACGATGGAGTTCAGGGTTGCCAACTGGGAGTTCATTCTGTCTTGGAACCCCTCAGCAGTTGGATCCTTTATCGCTTCACAAATATCCTTGAGTAAATCTCTCTGGAGACGAGTGAAGTGACATAAGTAGTTCAGCGACCGCATCGAAAAGGTCGCTGATGAGAACATCCGCTTACCGTACCTGTCCATGGTCCTAGATTCCTTATTAGGAGGATGGACAGGTACCAAAGGATCGGCTAACTCCTCCTTAGTGGCCGCGGCCACCACCATGGCATCGACGGGGACACCTTTAGATAAAAAGTCTTTATCTTTAGGGACAGTAATAAACTTTGACGGCCTCCTCGGGGTGGGTTCCACTGAATCAGGGGCCTTCCAGGCCTTCCTTGCCACCACTTCCATAAGGGGGTCAAAAGGAGGGGACACCCAGGAGGTGGAAGGGTGAGAGTCGAACACCTCAAGGTACACGGACTCATCCTCTGAAGGGTTAAGGGCTGGCCAGTTCCCCCTCTGTTTCAGGATCTCAAGGATGTCAGCAAAGGAGACATCCTCAGAGGGGGATCGAGGGGAACCTTCAGATTCCTCTAAGTCAGTGTCAGAGGTGATAGACTCAGGGGAGTCAATGTGCTTACTCTTACACTGCCTCTTCCTAGGGGGTTCTCCTACCGAGTCAGGAGAGGCCTTGGAAGAGGAGGAAATTCCCAATGGGGAAACTTGAGGAGTTGGCTCTCTGCGGTCTGATGCAAGGGGGTGGGTAGAAATCACCGCAGACACTGAAGATGGAGGGGCTGACGGAGCCGACTGTGGGGCAGACACTGGTTCTAGCACGCTCCGCATGACCTCGAAGGCACCCCTATCGGGCAAGGCTGGAGGTCCCCGCTCCGAAGAGACAAGGACCCCCCGGCACCGACGGGGACGGCTCCGAGGCCGATGTCGGAGCAGAATTCACCAGCGCCGAAGCCCAGAGAGGGAGAGCAGGGTCAGACAAGGGTCCGATGCCACTTGCCCCCTCAGAGCCGATGAGGGAAGCTCGGCGCCGAGATCCCTCCAAAGAGGAGATCGGAGCAGACTGAGCCGAAAAGGAAGGTATCGGTTCCGACGCGCCGACAGTCACGGCTCCGATGAGCCCTGGCTCCGAACTCAAAAGAGTCGGAGGAGGAACACATTGAGGGACAGAAATAGCCGCTGACTGTTGTCGGGCTATGCAGCATTTGGGCCAGTGCCTCGGACTTGAGAAGTCTACTCACTACCCTTTGTAAATCGTGGTCAGATAGCCTGGAAGACCACGAGGAATGTGATCTATGGCTCCGTTCCGAAAGAAGAGGGGATCCCGGTGCCGAGTGAACGGAGCTGATGGAGGGGGACCTAGACCTCTTCCTCGAAGGTTGCTCCGATAAGAGTATCGGAGCCAACTGAGTCTTATCAGCCTCGGCTCCAGGCGGAGCCTAGGTAACAGTATGAGGCTTGGAAACATCGGCTCCAGCCGGAGCCGATGTCGAAGCAGTTTTGATGCTTCCAGAGGACCGCTCAGAAGCCAGAGACGACTGTCTGGAAGTCTTGGAAGGCTTCCCCAACACAGACTGGGTCGGGGGGCCTTCAGGCTTTAACAAGCCACGCAAAATCAATTTATTTTTGCATTCCTGCAGGACTCTAGGGCTGAAACCATGGCACACAGCACATGAGTCCTGCAGGTGCAAAGGTCCCAAGCAATACACACAAGAAGTGTGACAGTCTGTCAGAGACATTTTCTGACAGCACGAGTCACACTTCTTGAAGGCCGAGACCTTGGAGTCCTTAGACATACTAAAGGCCTAACACACACACCACACACACACCACACACACACACACACACACACACACACACACACACACACACACACACACACACACACACACACACACACACACACACACACACACACACACACACACACAGGTCTTTAAGAAAAAAATATTAATTTCCAGTCACACTAAAGGACTAGGAGAAGGAGGGGAAGGGGCCTAAAGTTAAAGGGGAATAAAGGAAGGGATTATGGGCAAAAGAGGGTCGAGCTAATGAAATAGTACAACTTTTAGTTTTAATTCTCTAAGGTAAATAATAGGGATCTAAAGATTTGTGAAAATAGAAAATATTTTCCACTAACCTGCCAGAGCCGGTAGAAAAGCACCTCGTCAGCTAAGCGGCAAACGAGATCTGGGTAGTTACCGCCTAGCATTGCGGGATATAGGGGAGCCTCGAGCCAGTGGAATTAGCTCTCGAGCTTTAGTATTGGCCAAGTCAGAGCAGAGGATCGGCTCCGAACCCATCCAGCAAGAATGAAGGCGAGATAGACAACATTAGCTATTAAAATAGCTTTTGTTTTCAGTGAATTCTCTCAAGAAGAATTAGAAAAAAGGGTACTTAGCCACAGCCAACAGCGAGACAATGTCCAAGCTACACGAGCGGCAAACGAGATCTGGGGATATGGAGCAGTGCAGCATGGGATACCTTCTTAGCCCAGCCAATAGAAGACTTCGAGCTAAAAAGGTTTGGCCGAGTAAGAGCCAATATTCGGCTCCGAACCCACGGGTAAGAATGTAGGCAAGATTGGACTACATAACATCAAATATATGCATAACTTTTTTTTAACACTGATGCAACCCTGGAGTGGGTATGCAGATGGGTGATAGGACACCCCTCACAAAATGCTTAGTTTGATGGTTAGAAGGTAAGTGCATTTTGTTTTACTGTATCATTGCTTTAACTAAAACACAGTTTAAAGGTTTGAAAGAGATGCTGCTTACAATATATGTTGACATACAAAAGGTTTTACAAAATGCTCCTGGTGAGTGTTAATTTGCTAAAAGAACAGAAGGCTCAGGCCATCCTAACCTTGTCATTATTTAAAGGGAGTTTACCTTAAGACTAACCCATTCTTTAAGCTTACAGTAGCTATGCAGTCTTACCTGAACCAGTCAATCCATTTGCTAGCCTACTACCCTACTGAAGCCAGAGGTCCTCACTGCTTGCAAGTACACAAGACATCTCAGCTGCTTAGGCAGTTGAGTACCATGGCAAGATAAAAACATACTTATCTTTCACACCACAGCAGACATGACAGAATACACAGCAGTGAAGAGGGAGAGTTGGAGGAAAAGGAAAGAGTGGAAAATGAACAGTTCCTCGGACAGCTAGGCAAATGAGCCACTTATAGAAAGGCTGAAGCAATTCTTTCCTATGAAAGCTGTGTCTGCCACTTGTATCAAAAGCAGTGCAATGTATCGTACAGTGAAGACTTAGTCAATTCAAAAAAGAAAACAAGTGTTCAGCTGTCAAATGCAAATCAGTAAGTCACTGATGGGACAAAAACTAGTAAACAGTAAAAGCCACAGACATGGTACTTACATTATTATTTTCCCCCATATCCGGTTTGTGCCACGTTTCAATTTTGATGAAAAAATCATCTTTCATATATTCATTTGTTATAAAGGAAGGAGAAAAAAGACTGAACGTATAAATGGACAATATCACAATATACTATACACATCTACAGACATACACAAAATGTCCATGCAATATATGCAGATGTGAAACAAGTGTGCATGTGTGTGTGTGTATATATATATATATATATATATATATATATATATATATATATACATACATACACACACACATATATGCACACACAAATTATTACCGAAGACTGGAATCCAGAGACCAGATAACCAAGACTGGAAGACCAGAAACACGAATTTTAAAATGGTGAAGTATGGAGATGTCAGGAGGTTAGGTATGTATCTATGTTTGGTTGTGTTGGTTAGGAGCTTTAGCGTGTGTGTAAGTGTGTGTTGTGACCAAGGTGTGTGTGTGTTTAGTGTAGTGTTCGGTATTTCAAAATTTGCATTTCTGGTCTTTCGGTTATCTGGTCTCGGGATTCCGGTCTTCGGTAATGTAAGTATTCGGGATTTAGTAGTGATCCCACACACAGACATATACATATGCATGCGCATATATGTACACACAATCTGTGTGTCAGCCTGTGTATTTGAGAACATCTATACACTAAGCTGTGAAGCACTCAAGTCCACAAGAAATGAGACACCAAACGACAAGTAATGGCAGCAATTCATAACTGGACACTGAGCAGCCCATAAAAATAGTCCAGCCAATACACAAGCACACTATGAACAAAACTGATGACCCAAGTCTTAAAAGAGACCGAAGAAAGGGGCCCAATATCAGAAAACAGAACTGAGAGAGGCAACAAAAAAG
This sequence comes from Protopterus annectens, assembly GCF_019279795.1. NCBI lineage: Eukaryota > Metazoa > Chordata > Ceratodontiformes > Protopteridae > Protopterus > Protopterus annectens. Next base: position 85,871,460 of record NC_056744.1, on the reverse strand, counting down.
GTGGCGAGAACTAACATTTTCCCTTGTAAAGGCTGAAGCTGCACCAGGCATAATGGAAGACATATGTCAATATGCAGACTCCAGCAGCCAGGTCTAGGCAAAGCAGCACAGAAAACCCATGTAAAAGGAAGGGAGGGAAGGGAAGAAAGGTACAAGTAGTGGTACAATTTAGCAATGTGACAAATGTTCCCTCCTAGAGCACAGAAAACCCATGTAAAAGGAAGGGAGGGAAGGGAAGAAAGGTACAAGTAGTGGTACAATTTAGCAATGTGACAAATGTTCCCTCCTAGAGCACACACAGTCAAGTCAGTTTTGAGCAATCCCAACGGAGGAAGGAGGGACAAAAGTTAGCAAGTACGGGTACCTACACAGTGAAAACTAAAAATAAAGGAAAAAAAAAAAAGATTTAGTACGGAAAATAAAGAATCAACAGAACAGGAAGCTTGTCTGGTGAGGGTGGTGCTGTTGGGCAAGATGGGCGGGACAACTTAATACTGTCAGCCCTCCAACTCATATCTGTGCCTTGGAGTGTTTTACCACAGCACGATGCAACCAGAATGCTCTTCTGCTCTGGCAGGTCTACGATCCCATAATGCATGAACCCACCTGAATTAAACTCCTGATGACACAGATAAAGACATGTCATACTTAACTCATGGGAGACCACTCCCCCCTCCCGCCAAAAATAAATTTTTAATTTTAAAAGGCAACAACTGCTGTCACCAACTGGAATTCCAGGATGCTTTGAGTGTTACCTGAAGTATGGAAATATTCTGGCAGAATACTTGGTTCTTGTATACACACAGCCCAAAGACTTCAAACATAACCAAAGCATGAGGAAAGACAAAAGTAGGACAAAAAACTACTTACTGTAACAACTGAAAAGTCCAAAATGAATGGCATATGAGCAGCAGCAAGCCAAATGTGCATAAACATGAGGAAAGAAAAAATAAACCACGTTAGCTAAGCAAATCAAAAAAATAAACCACAATTAACAGTGCAAATCCAAGTCTAAATAACATTTCAAACTATAAAACTCAACGTAGAGTGCTCAATGAAGCAGTGAAATGAGTGATCATCCCAGTAATTTCCTTATCAGAAGCAATACACCCACACCAAGAATATGTGAACCCTAGTCACACCAGTCATCTTTAGAGGCCACATTTCTGTTACAGGTCGTCCACTTTCCTAAACATGTGCTCCACCAGCATCACCACTGAATTTGTTCTCTCCAGGATTTCTACAACCAAATGCAAAGCTGTATTAAATTACGGAGAAAATCTGTAAGGTATTCACCACAGATGACAAACATTAGTCCTTCTCAGTAACTAAAAAGCACCTCAGAGTGCATACACTGGCAAAACATTTCACAACAGTAGCAATGAGAAGGACAAGCAGCTCCTTGGTTAAGGCTGGCTGCTTACACGTTAAGCAACACCTCAATATGCATGATCCAGCTCAGGTCTACAGCCATGACAGCTAAAAAAGCCAGTCATTGGCAATGCACAAGCTAACCAGTCAGACCTTGCTAGTCACCAACTAACTGCATGTAAAAGTTGCCCCTATCTGGTACCACTGTGCCTTCATGGTGGGTGACAAAAGCTTTACTAACAATCTAAACCTACAACAGCACAGAAACTGCCAAAACACACTTGTTATGCTGTCTTTTTGCACGTCAAAACCTAGCCCAACCAAAAGGCTAAGCTATCGTACAGTCCAGGCATATCAAACCTGCTGGGCATGGTTTGTACTCATACAATAAGGCCTGGGACTTCTTACCTATATCTGTCAGATGGATACCCTCCAAGTCCTTTAAAATCATTCTGAAAAGCTTCCATGCCAAAATCTGTCTGTTCTTGCTCAACACCAAAATAAACTATATCCCTAAATGTAAACAAGGACCTAGTTATTTCTTACAATTCCTTACTCTCCCTTTTTCACTCACTTCCTAACTTCAATCCATTTCTATCTCCTGGCCATCTAAATATGCCACAACCCTGTTTGTTCTCTCACTTCATATTGCAATTCCTGTATTATACTAACCTACCTTTAATTTCTTTAAATCAGCTAAAACTTCTCTAGATCTTAAATCGTTGTCATACAACTTGCACCTATTTTAAACCAAGACTGTTATATTATGTCTAACTTGAGTCAAATTACTTAAACTGTAGAGGCATTTTGTTTTATTTTTGAAGATCGTAAAATTGTTGTTCTTAAAATATCTTTAATACTTTGGAGCTTTTCTTCCCAGGCCTCTGCTGAAAATGGGATCTTCCCACTTGGACTTCCCAGCAATCAAATATCAATAAATAAAAATCACAGACAAAACTAGGCTGCAAGGAAAAGTTGGTCAGGACTGAGAAATAAATAGGAGATGAAAAAACTCTCTCTCTTTCAAAATCAAAAAGCTATAAATTACTTTTCATTTGCAATGTCAGAGAACGTGGTGCTTCTAAAGTATTTTTACTTGTGCTGTGTTCAGGAAAATGTCCCCAGAAAGGTAGCTCTTTATACATGTAAAGGTATCATAAGGTGGCAAAATGGAAGCCACTGAGCACCCCTATAGTGCCTTTTTTAGGTGATGTTCCAAAGACCAAATTACCACCGTAACAGCTACAAACAAATGCAATCTGAGGGTCATGTTGCTCAACGCTTGCAGTCTAAATCTCAAAATGCACTCGCTCAAGGCACTCCTTAAAATGGAGAATATTGACATTTGTACTGTAACTGAGACCTGGCTCAAGGCAGCAGAAAGCACCCCTGCACTACCAGGCTATAACTCATTCCACACCTTTCGGCCCCAGAACTTAGACCGAAGATCCAAAGGCAGTGGTGTCTTCATATTCATAAAGGATGCACACACTTCCAGACTGGTAGCCCAACAAAGCATCAGAGATACTTCGGGTGAGGCTAACACTGGGTAAGACAGCGATTCAGGTCATAGCCTGTTATAGGTCCCCAACCATGTCCCAAGACTCGCACTCCACGTTCCTAAGTACCCTGGAGAATATTAGGCTCCAATCTAACACTCTCTTACCAGGTGACTTCAACTAGCCCTCCATTAACTGGGTAAACTACTCAAGAACCAATACACTTGCCCAACGTTTCTTGGAGTTCATTAATTCCAATGTCCTGGACCAACTCATTCTTACCACCACTAGAGGTAGCAACATCCTTGACCTGGTCATTACTAACATGGGCGACCATTGCTCTACACCAACAGTCAGCTCCTCCCTGGTTAGATCCGACCACAAACTAATCACCTTGGAAATCCACATCCCTCCTACCCCCCAGCAAAGGTAACCACCATGAAAAGCTTCTCCAAAGCTAACTTTGGGATCCTAAAAACAGAGGTGGTTAACTTCATGGCACCCATGTAAATGGAGAATAATTGCATGACTACAGAATCATACACCAATGCACTGTACGAACACTTACACAAATGCATGGCTCTCGTCATACCCAACAGAACCAAGACACTCTCCTCCAAAAAAAAAGAAAATCTGGTGATCCCATCCCCTGCCATAAACAAACTCTACAACAGGAGGAGGAAACTGATGCGGAATAAGGTGAAGTCCCAAGACTGGAAAAACTTCCTCATCTGCCTCAACAAAAAGTTGAGATCCCTCATCAAATCCTCTAAAGCTAGGTATGAAAACAGAATTGCAGCAGATCGTAAAGACAACCACAAGGCCTTCTAGAGTTATGTAAAGAATCTCCACGGCAATGCCCAGATTTGCTCTGAGCTACTGCAAAATGGTACCTCCTATACAGAGCCAACCGATATTGCCAGTATACTGGCTGACAGATTCAGGCATAATTTACTCCCCCTCTCCCCCCAAAGGACTAATCACAATACCAGTAGATTGCTGTAGATTGCCAGGCACCCAGTATTACTGCTGCACAGGTTAAAACAGCACTGTCCAAGGCCAAAAATACAGCTTCTATGGGGCATGACAATATCCCTGGTTGTGCTCTACATGAACTACAGAGTAAACTGGCACCTCACTTGTGTGCTCTGATCAATCACAGCCTCACCTCAGGCTTTGCCCCTGCTGAATGGCACACTGCTACAGTTATCACCTCTCCACAAAGCAGGAGCGACTACAGACCCTGGGAACTATCACTCCCATTAGCCTGACAAGTCTGACATGCAAAGCTATGGAACACATCATCATGGACCTAATAAACAAGGATATAGGGAATCCCCAAACTCTGAATCCCACACAGTTTGGTTTTTCGAAAGGTAGATCATGCCTGCTTAACTTGGTCAGACTTCTTTGAGTCAGTCACCAGAGCGGTGGATGAAGGCAAGATGATTCATACAGCCTACCTTGATCTAGCCAAGGCTTTGGATATCATTCCTCACTCAGGAATCATAAAAGAACTCACTAAGCTTGGCATCAACCCCTACATCACTAGGTGGGTTTCAAACTGGCTTACAGATAGAAACCCACCGTGTGAAAGTAGCAGACTCCAAGTCAGACTGCCGATTAGTCATGAGTGGAGTCCCACAGGGTTCGGTCCTGGGTCCTCTCCTGTTTATCTACTTCTCTAAAGTCCAGGCCAACACGAAGGGACTCTGGCTGACAAAGTTCGCAGACTATTGCAAGTTGGGAGCTGCTATTAACTCCCCAAGTGATGCTGACATCCTACAGAATGGCTTCACTATGGCCAACGACTGGTGTCAGAACCATGGCCTTAAGCTCAATTTCAAAAAATGTGTCGTCATCCCCTTTGGGAAAAACCCGGTTTCCCATGAATTACCACACTGATGGTTCCACTGAACACAGAAGACATTATAAGAGATCTGGGAACACAGGTTGACAGCAACCTCTCTTTTGATCACCACACTGCCACTGTGGCCAGAAAGTCCTGTGTGGCACATCTCATTACTAAGGGTTTTGCATCCAGGAAGAAAGAGGTCATTGTCTCCCTCTACTCTTCCCTCATTAGGGCAGTCAACGAGTACAATGTACCTCACTAGACACCTGCAACAACTGCAGAGGCTGCAAAGTACCTCAGAAAGAGGATCCTAGGCCTTAAACACTTGTCCTATAGGGACAGGCTCAAAGAACTCCAACTATTCTCAGTCTCACATCGCCTACTTAGAGGCGATCTCTGCTTGACTTATAAAGCCATGTCTGACCCAGGTCTGTTAGAAATGCTACATCTAAAGAAATCTCAACCCTCCGCACCACACGCTCCAGAGACCTCCACCTCATTACTACAATTAACAGAACATGCTGGAGGGACAGGTTCATAACCCAGACATTGTCCATGCTATGGAACAGACTTCCCATACATGTCAAGCAGAGCACCGCTCTGACCCTCAAAGAGAAATCTTGATGAGTGGATGGGAAACAGAAAATTCACCCCAGGGATAACACCAGTGGCTCTGTCGGGTGGCACTATGCCAGGGTAATCCTATGGCTAGGCTTGTAAAGGACCCAGGGCCATTAGCCTACTACACACCTATGAACCTATGATGGCCAGCCTACATTGGTGCAAATACAATTTTGAAAAATTGTTCTTGGAATAGCAGTTAATGACTAATCTGATCAATCACATTTTGACCAGAAAAACATGAACATTAAGAAGCAGACAAAGTCAAGGCATTTAAAAAAAACTAACATAACCTGCTTTACTTCAGAAAGCAAAGACAGAGATCTGAGATGCACAGCATGGACTGGTCCCTGCAAAGTCAAATGCAGAAAGCTGCTGAAACCCAGGGTTAATATTCTATGGTGACTGCTGTCCTCAAAATCTATCACAGGGATTCCTGAGAAGGAAGGAGGGTTTGACTGTGTGGGCTTTATAACGATTAGATGAATAAAAGACCAGCTTCCCTTTAAAGGGCGGGACTACCGTGTCTTTCTCCCAATTCCTTTGTACAAAGACAGCCACAGTGACACTGCTTTAAAGAGAAGCATGTTATCAGTACTCTTACCTCCTATGAAAACTGCAAATAAAGGATAGTAACCTACTCTGATAAAGATTTTTCAGTTGACATTCACGAAATAACAGCCACGTCAAGCAGCTATTAGGCTGCTCAGGCAAGCAAAATGAAGGTTCAGAATGTACTTTCTGCACAGATTAAAGTTATCCTGCCTGATGCTAAATGAAGATACTGTGGAAAGTGACTTCTGGCATGGAGGAAGTTCCAGTTGGTTTCTTGGAAAGGAAATCAAAGCTACTACAGCCTTTTCTCATTGCTTTGCAGAAAAATGAGAGATACGGGGAATGCCATGAAATTAGCCCTGCCTTTTAGGCAGGGTCAGAGACCATATTTATGCTCATAATGGTCTAAATATTGTTAAAACCGCCTTTGATGGCTTTTACTAATGAGGGGCTCAATTAAGGGGAAGCCCAGGCAAAAAAACTTAAACCAATTTTACAGTATAAAAAGGGAGTGCAGATGCTTCATGCAGTCCAGAAAAACATTTAGAGCTTAGCCGAAATTCCCACTTTCCACAAAGCACTGACTGGTTAAGCAACTTGATCAAGGACACAAAGTAGGCAAATGAAGGTGGAGGGATTTAAGTCCTGTGCCACAGGGAGCACCTCGTTAACAGTTCATAGCTTTAGCCCTAACTAAATTCCAACCATAAACATCGAACCACTCAAAAGGTGGTTTACAATGGCTGTTACACATACGTAACCCTCACCCTCCTCAAAAAAAAAAAAATCTTCGGCTTGACCAAATCGTGGTGTTTTTACTTCAGGCAGACAGAGCTGTATTTCTTCTCCGATCATCTATCAGAGGCAAGGCTATAGACTGCAAGAAGTGGGTTTACTCCTGAGTCACGACTACAGGTTTTGTTTTAGTATGCAACTGACCAGTTTCTGCATTGTTTAATCAAAAGTAAAGTTAGTACATTTGACAAACTGTGGATTTGTAGCCTTATTCTATTTCTGACTGCTGTCCCAACAAAATAGTTCTGAACAAGGGAAATATTCAGGCAAACTTTCCTAGCAAAATGTCTCCTTAAAATCAGGTTGTGTGTACAACACTGGCTTTTTAAAAGGTTACATAAATGATAGAATACCACACAAGGACATCATTATTAACAGGAGCTCAAACTGTCTTATTAGCACAAACAGCAGCATTGTTCACGGTTAACTGTTTACACCAGAAATACAGTTTCCATGGGACCTGACAATATCCCTGGCTGTATTCTACATGAATTACAAAGTGAACTGGGCACCACACCAGAGTACCCTGTTCAATCACAGCCTCATTACAGGCATTGCTATACTGAATGACGCACTGCTACGGTCATCCCACTCCACAAAGGAAGGGCAACTACAGACCCTGGGAACTACCATCCCATTAGTCTGACGAGTCTGATATGCAAGGCTATGGAGCGCATCATCATGGACCTTATAAATAAGGACATAGGAAATCTCCAAACTCTAGAACCCACGTAGTCTGGGTCTGTGAAAGGTACATCATACCTGCTCAACCTGACCGACCGAGTCTGTCACCAGAGCTGTGCAGGAGGGCAAGGTAGTTCACACAGCCTACGTAGATCTTGCCAAGGCCTTCAACACCATCCATCAGTCAGGAATCATAGATAGACTCACTAAACTAGGCATAAACCCCCATGTCATAAGATGGATTGCCAACTAGCTCACTGATAGAACCCACACTGTGAAAGTAGCGGACACTGACCAGTTACAAGTGGTGTCCCACAGGCACAGGAATCGGTCCTAGGTCCTCTCCTGTTTGGCATCTACTTCTCTGAAGTTCAAGCCAACACAAAGGGACTCTGGCTGACCAAGTTCGCAGATTACTGCAAACTGGAAGCCATTATTGATTCTCCAACTGATGTACACATTCTACAAAAAGGCCTCACTGACACCAATGACTAGTGCAGAAACATGGCCTTAAGCGCAATGCCAAAAAGTGCATTGTTGTTCCCGCTGGGAAAAATTTGATGCCCATGAGCTACCAGACAGAACATGCTGAGGGACAGGTTCCTAACTCAGAGACTTCCCATACTCTGAAACAAACTTCCCATTCACATCAAGCAGAGCACTTTACTGGCCCTCTCTAAGAGAAATCTTGATGAGTGGATGGGCAATAGGAAGTTTGCCCCAGGGATTACTTCAGTGGTCTTGATTGACAGGGGCACTGGGAACTAACTTTGGGCGGCATGATGCCAGGGAATCTTCTTGGGCTAGGCTTATATAGGCTCCAGGGCCATTAGCCTAGTACACACCTATGAACCTATATAACATGTTAAGCATTGATTAAATGCACAAAAAGAATGGGATAAACTTAGGCTGCTGTTTGTATAAAAGAACTAGCTGTTCCTTTCGGAAATCTTTAATCTCCCCAGGTTGGAAGAAGGCTACATTTACTTTTAACAAGGGCTTTTACGATGGAACCTAAACAGGCACAGTCAAGAAAAAAAAAAAGGAAACTTTGCAAGAAAAGAACAATGATTAAAGGAATGGTGCATACAAGGGGTTCCAATACAGGATAAATGTGCTTTGTGTTTTAGCTGATGCATACATTTGTACCAATTAATCTGAATAAGGCCGTACTCTCCATGCTTCATATACAGTACAAGGAACAGCTTTTCCCAAATTCTCCCAGCATTTCTTTTCTGTGTTTAATGTAGGACTGAATACATCCATCTGGGTTCTGGTCTATGCCAAGGCACCATAATGAGAAAGTACAGTTGTGTACACTTACCAAGAGTGTATTCACTGTTGCAGTCATTACATTTGGGTAATTTGCTGGCAGGTTGCCCTCAGTCGGCCTGAATTCCAAAGTCTTGGGTCCTGCATCGGTTGCGGTCTTCTCTTCCATGACATCAGGTCGTCAGGGGTATAAAACATGCAGCAGATGCCATTTTCTTTAGTTTTTCTTGCCCCCAATGTCAGGTGCCCCCCAAAAGGTAGTAATGTTATATATATATATATATATATATATATATATATATATATGGGTCTACTTCTAATGCCCGAAACGCCGATTACCGACAGGGAAATAACCGCCAGAAACCGACAACACACAAACCCGACGCGAAACTAAAACGAACACCATAACACCGACACACTACACGTCAACAACACAGTACACTACAACACATATCCACTAGCCCTAACCCAAACCCTAACCCTAAGGTCCGACACTACCGCACACTCCCTACCTGCACCCTAACCTAACTCACTTACACACCCCCCAAACCCCAAGCTCCGACACTACACACTCCCTACCTGCACCCTAACCCTAACTCACTTACACACCCCAAACCCCAAGCTCCGACACTGCACACACTCCCTACCTGCACCTAACCTAACTCACTTACATCCCAAACCCCAAGCTCCGACACTACCGCACTCACCTATCACACACCCTAACCCTACATCCCTGAGTATTGCACACTTACCTGTCCATCCCTACTCCTAAATCCCTCACTATCGCATACTTACCAGGTCGCGCTTACACATTCCTTGTCGGTCTTCCGTCTGTCGATTGCGTCGGTCAACTGCGTTGTCGGGTTTCTGGCGTCGGTTATTTCCCTGTCGGCGAATCGGCGTTTCAGGCATTAGAAGGAGACCCATATATATATATATATATATATATATATATATATATATATATATATATTTACGCATCAATATAAACTTTACCTTCATCTACAAGCAAGTACACCACATAGGTTGTAGAAGATAGAGAAGGAAAGATAGACTGTAAAATGACGGGGGGATGGCGGGAGGGTAACCTGGACTGCAACAGTGAATACACTCTAACATCTACATTCATGGTAAGTGTACACAACTGTACTATGTTCTTCGTGTTTCATTGTTGCAGTCATTACATTTGGGCAGAATCCCAAAACTACGATTAGGTGCTGCTATAAGGCCCTGCAGCACTGCAGTGGCAAAGCCTGCCCCGGACTTAGAGTAGAGGGGCAAATGGTAATGCTTTGTAAAGGTGTGAACAGAACTCCGTAGCAGCCTCTAGAATGTCTTTGGTTGGTACTCCTCTGAGAAAGGCTGCCGAAATAGCTGCAGCTCTGGTGGAATGAGACCTAATGCCCTTGGGCACAGGTTTACCATGGTGTGAGTAGCAGAAACAGATGCAGTGGCTTATCCACTTTGAAACTGTCTGCTTTGAGATGGCCTTTCCTTCTGATCCTGCAGCATATGACACTAGTAATTGCTCAGTTTTTCTTGGAGCTTTTGTCCTGCTCAAGTAGAATCTTAGCTGTCTGTGTACGTCCAAGGAATGCAGAACTCTCTCCCCTTTGTTCTGCGGATTTGGATAAAAAGTTGACAGATGAATTGTTTGGTTAAGAGCCACACTGGAAACCACCTTCGGCATAAAAGTAGGATTTGTTCTCAGAGACACCCTGTCTGGGTAAAATATGATAAAAGGCTCTACAGCCACGAGGGCCTGTAGCTCTGAAACCCTTCTTGCTGAAGTAACTGCTAGTAGCAGGGCTGTCTTCCATAAGAACTTTATATCAGCGGTAGCGGCTGGCTCAAATGGAGGCAGGGTGAGCTTTTCCAACACATAACTGAGGTCCCATGCAGGTAATGGTGATCCTCTAAGGAGGCCTTAGGTTTTTGGCTCCTCTAAGATACTGTTTTAGTAAGGGATGAGAATAGAGTGGTGGCTCTGTACTGTAATGAGCCGAAATGGCAGAGGCATGGATTTTGATTGATGAGAAAGATAGGCCTTTGTCAAGCATCTCAGTTAAGTGTTGTAATATCTGAGGAATATGTGGTTCTGCTGCATCAGTTCCTTGTGCTTGATTCCATGCACAAAATCTCTTCTATTTGTCCGCATAAGATTTTCTAGTGCTATGCCTTCTGGCTTCCAAAATGACATCCATCACAGCTTTACTGAGAGGTGTCGCTGGTATGATTACATGATTAGCCATGCTGCCAGGTTCACCGTCCGTAGTTGATTGCGTAGGATCTGATTGTTTTGCTGGGACAGTAGTTGTGGTCTTTCAGGCAAGGTCCAAGCTAGGTATTGAGACAAGTTCCTCAGGACTGGGTACCAGTATCGGCGGGGCAATTAATATCTTTGGTTTCTCTTGTCTGACTTTTAGGAGGAAAGGCATAAACTGACAGGTTTTTCCAGCTGAAAGACAGGGCGTCCACTTTCCATGCTTGTCTGTGATAAGTCCTTGTGCAGAATCTTTTCAGTTGATAATTTTGAGGAGAGGCAAATAGATCTATGTCTGGGCTCCCCCATTTCTCTATCATGCTGAATACTTGTGGATTTAGTTTCCACTCGTGAGGATCCATAAGATTTCTGCTTAAATCGTCTGACAGAGTGTTCTGTTTTCCTGGCAGGAATTCAGCTTGAAGATTTATCTGTTAGGTCAAAGCTGTGTCCCACAGTGCCATGGCTAATCTGCAAAGGGGGCATGAGTGTGTGCCCAGTTGCTTGTTTATATACCACATGACTGTGGTGTTGTCCATCTTTAATCAGTAGTTGTCCTGGATGAAGTAAGTCCTTGAATGCTGTTAGGGCATATTGAACAGCTAGCATCTCTTTCTGGTTGATATGTAGAAGCATTTGATTTGGTTCCCATATGCCCTGAATGCATCTTCCTGCCATGTGGGCTCCCCAGGCATAATGTGATGAGTCTGTTAAGGTTTGGCTGGCATGTGGTAGAGTGAAGGGCCGTCCGATGCTTTGGTGACAGGCATTTGCCCACCACAGAAACTCCTGTTGCAGGCAGGGAATGAGAGGAATCATTGTTTCCAGACTGTGAATGCTGACTCCATAAACTTTTTAGGTACCACTGAAGTTTCCTCATATGCAGTCTTGCATATGGAATTAGTAGGATGCAGGATGCCATGAAGCCCAGAGCCTGCAGAATCTGTCTTGCAGAAGACTATTTTTTGTTGTCATCAGTTTGAAGTAGTCAGTTGCCTTTGTCTGGCGTGAGGTAAGCCATCTGGGCAGTTGTATGCAAGCTTGCACCCAGGAAAGTTATCTTTTGAGAGGGTACCAGTTGTGATTTATTTTCGTTTACTATGTACCCTAGGCATGCTAGTAGCCTTTGCACAAACGCCAGGTGTCAGAAGGGTGTCCTTGTTCTCTGCTTGAATGAGACAGTCATCCCAAGTAAGGATATATTTGGATACTTCTTTGTCTGCAAAATGCAGTTACTGGTGCCAGGCACTTTGTAAAGACCCTGGGTGCAGTAGATGAGCCAAAAGGCAGTGCAGAGAACTGGTAATGCATTAAGCCAGCCTTGAATCTGAGGTATCTTCTGCACGACCGTCTTACCGGGACATGCAGGTATGCCTCTTAAGTCTAAAGTCACCAGCCAAGCATTCTTGCCCTGCATGGGCAGAAGCTGTTGTAAAGTGACCATTTTGAATTTTGGAATGTCCAGGTACGTGTTCAAAATCGATAAATCCAGTACTGGCCACCAGGCCTCGTCCTTTCTGGGTACCAAGAACAGTCTTGAGTAAAAACCTTGTCCTTTTTCCTGTTCTGGTACTATCTGAATGGCCCCCATATCCCTAAGGGTTGTAACCTATTTCTGTGCCTCTGCCCATTGTTTTTTTTTGGCAGGTCTGGCCAGCCATTTGTCATTGGCAGTGTGTGGAAATGGAATCTGTATCCCTGTGATATGATGTTCAGTACCCACTTGCCCTGGGTTATTAACTGCCAATTTTGATCAAAAAGTGCTAATTTTCCCCCTATGGGTGCTGCCAAAAGATAAGAGCTTGGTGTAGGCAGAGGGAAGTCATTGGGATTGCTTTCTGTAGGTTTGCACTTTATCTCCTCCAGATTTGGAGGTGGATGCGCCCCATTGCTTTGACCTGTAGTACCTGGAACCCTTAGGGCATCTGGATTTGCCCCTTTGAGCTCTGACACAGGAAAGGACCAATTGTTTTGTAGGCCAGTGTCTACTGAATCTAGGTGGCTGCACTTGTAAGAAATCTTTAAACAGTTTGCATAGACTTAGCTTTGTCTTCCATTTTCTTTAAAACCTCTTCTGCCTTAATACCAAACAGAGAATCATACTGTAAAAGTGCATTTAGTAATTTAGCTTTAACATGATCAGGCAAATTTTGCTCCTTTAACCAGGCATGCCTCCTAATCACAGATCCAGTAAATGCGGCCCTGCAAGAGGCCTCTAAAGAATCAAAACCACATTGCAAAGTATGCTTTCCAACTTGTTCAGTTGCATGCAATAATTCCTGCAATTCCTCATTTTCTGCACATTCTGAAATCAACATTTTCTGTTTCAGCAATCCCATAACATGTTGTTGGTACTTAAGCATATGAAATTGAGAGTTTAAGGCCCTGATTGCCAAGGTTGCAGATGTATAAACTTTTTCCCCATCTGTCCAGCGCCTTGGAATCTGTCAGAGGGGGTAGGGTTTTTTGCTGTTGAGGCCTCAACTCCCTTAGGACCCTGTGAAATAGTTTCAGGATCAGCAGCAGGGTTTCTAAATAAAAATTTGAGAGAGTCAGGGACCCTGTAATACCGGTCAGGCTTACTGGGAGCCGGAGGTAAAGAGTCAGGGGTCAGGCTTGACTCCAAAAGAAACCATCATCCACAATGTCTAACACAGGGGGAATGGCTAAAGGCTTGTGCTGAGGGAGGAGGAAATCCCGGAGCCTCTTTTGATTCTGAGAAGTCTTGACTCACCCAGTGAAAATGCTCCCTCAAAGTTTGCAAGGTTTCTCCAAATTAATAATCCTCAGGAGATGCAGATGGAAGAGACTTCTCAGCATCAGAATCCTCAGAGAGGTAAAGATAATTCCTGATCAGAAGAGGAATCAGAAGAAATAGAAACCTGATCTGAAGATTCCTAGTCCGTGTCTTGCCTAGGCCTCTTATCTGGAGGAGGATGGGTACCCCTGATCAAGGTAATAAGGTCTTCAGCCATTTTGATAATCTGTTTTTTAGGCACAGAGGCCTGCACACGTGGTTCAGGCGTCATTTTTTTACTTTTAGGTGTCTTTGCCTTTGGTTTTGCAGCTTTAGATTTGATGTAAAAATGCTGAGGTCTGAATACACCCTCAGAAGTCGGTGCCTGCTCAGTGGCTCCGGACCCATCTGAGGGAGATGCATCTGTCGGTCCAATACCTTGAGTATCTTGCGGCATGCCGGACTCCACATGGGTGTCGGTAGAGGCCTGCGACTCAAAGGTAGCGGGTATCAGGGGCTGCGAAAGTGCCTCACTTGAGTACCGGCAAACCAGCGGCTGGCTTAGAAGCTTAGTCTGTTTTGGATCTCGACTGCCTTTCTCTGTCCTTTTCTTTGCGTTTTCTATGCACTCCGGTAGTCTGATTGCTATCCGACGACATCTCTGGGTAGTTAAATCGGTTTCCAAAATACTTAGATGCAAAAATATACTGACACTTAATAGTGCGTTGGTTAAATCTAGCACAAAACCGACAGCCAGGCACATTGTGATCAGGGCCTATGCAAGGAATACAGTATAAAATGGAAATCCTTATGAGGTATTAGCTTCCCACAAGTAATACAATTATTAACTTTTTCTGACATCGGTAAAAAGCAAGAAAAAATTTCCCCAATGGGGTACTTAGTTTTATTGAAGACTTCGGTTCTGAAACTCAAACGCGAATATTTCAGTAGTCGGCCGACCTGCACTTGCGAAATGCTTCTGCTTCGGGCACCGCGTGGCAAGAAAGACTGAAGAAAATGGCGTAGGCTACGTGTTTTATACCCCTGACGACCTGACGTCATGGAAGAGAAGACAGCAACCGACGCAGGACCCAAGACTTTGGAATTCAGGCTGACTGAGGGCAACCTGCCAGCAGATTACCCAAATGTAATGACTGCAACAGTGAAACACGAAGAACATCCTCTTTACCATTAACCAGATTTACATGCATTAGGCTTAATGGCCTCCCTCAAGGTAAACAGCACATCTTCAAATGGAGTGTCAAGAAATGGGCACTACATCACACATTGTCAGCCTTAGTGCTCAAGTCAAGGTGAATTATGGATCCCTTGCTCAGAGTTGAGATGCACGTGCTGGGGAAAAACCTGTCTCTGCCTTTACAAAGACCACCAGATCAGAAAATTCTCTTTTACATCCACCTGAGTTAACGACTCGCACTCAGGGGTGCAGCACCCCCCTATGCTGCACTGCAGTGTGAGTATTGTAAAGTTAATCCAGCTACCTGGAGTTGGAACAGAACCCAGAGCCTTCTGCGACAGCGAGTGTGCTGCCTGCTGAGCTACTGAGATCGCACACCATCATTACACAAAGTACACTTTTGTACCTACCATAAATGTAGATGTTAGAGTGTTCACACTGCTGCAGTCATCACACTAGGGTTATCCTGCCTTCAGACGGTCCCGCAGTCGGCCAGAGTTCCAAAGTCTTGGTCCAGCGTCAGTTGCTGCCGCTTCTTCCCTGACGTCAGTGCGCCAGGGGGTATACAAGAGGCATCCAATGCCATTTTCTTCAGTTTTTCTTGCCCCAGATGTCAGGTGCCCCATAGTAGGTGGGCAATACATATTGCCAATGAAACATGTACAGAAAATACAAAAAATACCCTCAGTTACAAGCAAATACACCACAAAGGTTGTATCAGATAGAAAGGTATAGAAAAGTGCAGCTTGTACAGAGGGGATGTGGGGGGGGGTAACCTGGACTGCAGCAGTGTGAACACTCTAACATCTACATTTATGGTAGGTACAAAACTGTACTATGTTCATTGTGTTACACTGCTGCAGTCATCACACACGGGTTGAATCCCAAAGGTAAGGATGGGTGGTGGAGTTAAAGAGGGTTTGGAGAAGCTAGTAGGCCCTGCAGAACTGCAGTGGCAAAGCCAGCTCCAGTCTTGGAGCATAGAGGTAAGTGACAGTGCTTGGTGAAGGTGTGCACTGAACTCCAAGTTGCAGCTTCCAAAATATCCTTGGTTGGTACCCCCCTGAGGAAGGCAGTTGATGTAGCTGTAGCCCTGGTGGAGTGGGACCTAATGCTAGCAGGTACCGGTTTCCCATGATGTGTGTAACAGAAACGTATACAATGTCCTATCCATTTGGAAATGGTCTGTTTTGAGATAGCTTTTCCTTGTGATCCTGCTGCATAGGATACAAAGAGCTGGTCAGATTTTCTGTAAGCCTTAGTTTTATCCAAGTAGTAATCCTGCTGCATAGGATACAAACAGCTGGTCAGATTTTCTGTAAGCCTTAGTTTTATCCAAGTAGTAATGTAACTGCCTGTGAATGTCCAAAGAGTGCAGGAGTCTTTCTCCTTTGTTCTGGGGGTTTGGGAAAAAGGGGGGTAAATTAATGGTTTGGTTTAGGGCCACACTGGATACCACCTTTGGCATAAAGGAAGGGTTAGAGCGACTCTGTCTTGGTGGAAAATGAGGAAAGGCTCCACTGCCATTAGGGCCTGTAGCTCAGAGTCTTCTAGCTGAAGTTATTGCTAGTAGCAGGGCAGTTTTCCATGATAGAAACTAAGTCTGCTGTAATAGCTGGTTCAAAGGGCGGCAGTGTAAGCTTTTCCAGAACAAAGTTGAGATTCCAAGTTGGTGTTGGTGCACTCCTGGGTGGTCTTATGTTCTTAGCCCATCTGAGGTACTGTCTTAGAAGTGGATGTGAAAATAAAGGAGGATCCGTGTTGTAGTGAGCTGAAATCGCTGAGGCGTGGATCTTAATAGATGAAAAAGAAAGTCCTTTGTGCAACATCTCAGTTAAATACGGCAGAATCTGAGGAATGTTTGGAGCAAGGGGATTTTGGCCTTTAGCCTGGTTCCAGGCGCAAAATCTTTTCCCATTTGTCTGAATAGGCTTTCCTGGTGCTGGGCCTCCTGGCCTCCAGAATGACATCCATAACATCTTTAGATAGAGGTGTTGGCCAGTTGCTTAGGTGATTTGCCATGCAGCCAGATTTAAAGTCCTGAGCTGGCTGTGTAGAATCAGACTGTTTTGCTGAGTGAGCAGGTGAGGAATTTGGGGTAAAATCCATGGTGGGCCATGTTCCTTAGTATTGGGTACCAGTGCTGGCATGGCCAGTCTGGAGCAATGAATATCATTTGTGGCCTCTCTAATCTGACTTTCAGTAGCACCTTTGCTAGCACCTTTGCTAGAAGATGCAGTGGAGGAAAGGCATAGACTGTTAATGTTTTCCAACTGAATGAGAGGGCGTCTACTTTCCAAGCTAGTGGGTGGAATGTCCTTGTGCAAAATTTTTGAAGTTGGTAGTTTTGGGGGTTGGCAAAGAGATCTATGTCTGGGCATCCCCATTTTTGAGTTATCATTGCAAATACTTGTGGATCCAGTTTCCACTCCACTCGTGGGGATCCATGAGGTTTCTGCTGAGGTCGTCTGCCAATGTGTTTTTCTTTCCTGGCAGGAATTGTGCTTGTACTTGAACTTCGTAAGTCAGTGCTGTGTTCCACAAGGTCATTGCTTGCCTGCATAGGGGGTAGGAGTGTGTTCCCCCTTGCTTGTTTATGTACCACAGTACTGTGGTATTGTCAGTCTTTATTAGGAGTTGTCCTGGATGTAAGAGGTCCTTGAAAGCTGTTAGGACATTCTGTACAGCTACCATTTCTTTTTGATTGATATGCAGATGCCTTGATCTGTATCCCATTTGCCCTGAATGCACTGTCCTGCCATGTGTGCTCCCCAGGAATAGTCCGATGCATCTGTTATAGTTTGCCTGCCTGTGGGCAAGGTAAAAGGCTGACCCTTGTTGAGGTGACATGCCTGTGCCCACCAGAGAAACTCCTGTTGAAGGCAGGGAATGAGTGGCATCACTGTTTCCAAGCTGTGGCTGTGCTGTCTCCATACGCTCTTCAGGTACCATTGTAATTTCCACATATGCAGTTTTGCAAATATTAGGAGTATGCAAGATGCCATGAATCCCAAGGCCTGCAGAATTTTTCTTGCAGGGAGTTGGGTCTTTGTTGCCATCAATATGAAGTATTGAGTCAGCTGTTGTTGCTTGTCTGGCATGAGATAAGCCATCTGGGCCGTTTTATTCAAGCTGGCACCCAGGAATGTTATGTTCTGTTGAGGGCACTAGTTTTGATTTCTTTTCGTTTACTGTGTACTCTAGGCAACTTAGAAGGTGTTTGACAGACGTCAGATGCTTTAAAAGAATGTCCTTGCTTTCTGCTTGAATAAGGCAGTCGTCCAGGTATGGGTATATTTGAATTCCTCTTTGTCTGCAGTATGCAATTACTGGTGCCAGGCATTTTGTGAAGACCCTGGGCGCAGTAGATAAGTCAAAGGGCAGTGCAGAGAATTGATAATGAGTTGAACCTGCAATGAAAACGGAGGTATCCTCTGCAATTTTGTCTGATAGACATGCAGGTATGCCTCCTTGAGATCCAGCGTTACTAGCCAAGCCTTCTTGCCCAGCATGGGAAGAAGCTGCTGTAGTGTTAGCATCTTGAATTTGGGTACTTTGAGATAGGTGTTTAGAATTGAAAGGTCCAGAATGGGTCTCCAGGCTTTGTCCTTTCTGGGGACTAGAAAGAGTAGAGTAAAATCCTTGTCCTTGCTCCTGTGTAGGTACCTGTTGTATGGCTCTCATGTCCATGAGAGCTGCAATTTGTTTTTGTGCCTCCGCCCATTGATTTGGTGGCAGGTTTGGCATTCCTTTTATCCTTGGCAAGGTGTGAAAGTGGAATCCGTATCCTTGTGAAGCAATGCTTAGGACCCATTTGTCTTTTGTGATTATGTGCCAGCAGTCCGCAAAAAGTGCTAATTTTCCTCCCAGGGAGCTGCCAAGAGAGATTTGCTTGGCAGTCTGAGGGTTAAGTCATTGTGTTTGTCTTCTGTTAGCTTGGGGCCTGTCTTCTCCTCCTTTCTGGGTAGCGGCACTCCATTGGTGAGGTTTGTAAGGGCATTGTGACTGACCTCTGCCCCTTGGGTGTCTGTATTTGCCCCTCTGTGGTCTGTCAGATGCTGGAAAAGACCAGTTGTTTGTTGGCCAATTTCTGCTGAAACGAGGGGGTTGAATCTGTAAAAAATCCTTGACTGTCTGCATAGATTTTGCCTTATCCTCCATTTTCTTTAAAACCTCTTCTGCTTTTACACCAAATAAAACATCCTGCTGTAAAGGTGCATCCAATAACTTTGCTTTAACATGATCAGGCAGGGTTTGTTCTTTTAACCAAGCATGTCTACGTATAACAGACCCAGTCACTGCTGCTCTACAGGAAGCTTCCAATTAATCAAATCTACATTGTAAAGTATGTTTGCCCACCTGTTCAGCTGCAGGCTGCTCTGAATGTGTGCTCGTTTTTTGTTGTAATTGAGACATTAGGAATTGCTGATATCTCAGCATGTGAAACTGGCAATTTAAGGCTCTCATAGCTAGAGTAGTGGAGGTGTATACCTTCTTTACCCATCTATCTAGTGCTCTGGAATCCCTTTCAGAAGGTACAGGATTTTTGCAATAGAGGCCTTAACCCCTTTGGGACCCTGGGAAATTGTTTCTGGGTCAGCAACAGGGCTTTTATACAGGAATTTGTGAGAGTCAGTGACTCTGTAGTATCTGTCTGGTTTGGCTGGAGCAGGAGGTAGAGAATTTGGATTTAGACTAGATTCTAAGAAAATATCATCCACAATGTCTAACACAGGAGGGATAGCAAGTGGTCTGTGCTGGGGTAGTAAAAGGAACTCTTGGAGCCTTTTCTTAGAATCAGAGTAATCCTGGCCTTCCCAGTGGAAAATGTTCCCTCATGGTATGTAAAGTTTCCCCAAAGGAGTAATCTTCTGGAGGAGATGCTGAGGGAATAGACTCTTCAGCATCAGAATCTTCATAAGGGGGAAAAAAAGAGTATTCCTGTTCCTCAGAAGAATCTGAGGAAATTGAAACCTGGTCAGAGGAAGCATAATCTTACTCGTCTTGGCCTTTTATCAGGAGGGGGATGGGAACCCCTGATTAGGGTAATTAAATCTTCAGCCATCTTAAGCATCTGTTTCTTAGGCATATGGCCTTGTACTGGAGACTGATGTACAGTCTTTTTGTTTTTAAAGGAGTTTTAAGCTTAGCATAAGACTTAATGGTGAGTGCGGTCGGTCTGAAGACACCTTCTGCAACCGAAGGTGTTTCAACTGCACCAGAATCTCCTTCTGCTCTGGAGTCGGAAGGGGCTAAAGAAGAAGGCTGCGGCGGCCTAGTACTCTCCGCTTGTGAATCAGAAGCTGTCTGGGGTTCTAAATCAGTGGTCAGGGGCTGCGTAGGCGCCTCACTGAAAACCGGAGAACCAGCCAAAGGCCCAGCAGAGGCCTCGGAGTCAGGTTTGGGTCTAGGCTGCCTGTCCTTATCCTTGCATTTTTTATGCATGCCGGTCGTTGGTTGCTCCGACAGCATGGTATAATTAAATTTCCTACCAAATTAATGTGCAAAATCAAACAGACGTTTGATAGTTTATTAAACCTAGCACAAAACCGACAACCTGTGACGTCGTGGTCTGGGCCTAGGAAAGGAATACAATAAGAATGAAAGCCCTTATGAGGTATTTGCTTCCTACAAGAAATACAATTGTTAACTTTTTCTGACATCGGACTGAGGCAAAAAAAGGTTCCCCAACAGGGTACTTAGCTTTATTGAAGACTTCGGTCTGAAATTCGATTTGAAAATCTCAGGAGTCGGCCGACCGGCACTTGCGAACTGCTTCTGCTTCGGGCACCGCACGGCAAGAAAGACTGAAGAAAATGGCGCTGGACGCCTCATATACCCCTGGCACACTGACGGCAGGGAAGAAGCGACAGCAACAGACGCCGGACCAAGACTTTGGAACTCTGGCCGACTGCAGGACTGCCTGACGGCAGGATAACCCTAGTGTGATGACTGCAGCAGTGTAATACGATGAACATCGCCATTTTCTTCCTAATACTGATTACATTATCTGAATTCACAACTACACACTGCTTTTGTCGGCTCTGCTTACAATACCCGAGCTATGTAATATGACACCTAACAGCCCTGGCTCACCACGCAGCTACGGTATACATCTATGCACCTCTTAACAGAGCCAACAAAGTCCCTGTGATCCCACTGTTCTGTGCATCTCACACCGTTTCAATAGGCTCTGGATGCCAAGCAAGACCATTCCAAGTGAGGAACTGAGAGGCAGGTCTCTGTATAAAAGAAGTTGGCTCACTGCTCACTACAACCAGATATTTCAGCCCCCCTCCATCATTCCAACCAGTACTAATTTTTAATTTTATTCTGTTCTTAAACCAATGTCCTCCAATACGCAATTTTTCCATTATTCTGCAATACTAATTAACAACTGGGCCCTAATCTACAGGTTTTCCCTTCTCTCCATTAAAAGTCCTTGATCCGTTTACAATACATACCGTTTGTAATAATTTCAAATGTATTTAATGGGTAAACTCCACTGACACAAAAGCCCTTTCACAGGATCAAGCCTGAGGAATGTTCCATGCGGCATACATCAATGCAACAGAATACTTGTATAATAACCTTCAGAAGTCTACAATGCCCTCCATTATGAAACCGCCATAAACTGACTTTACCCTTTTAATTCTGCACTGCATAGCATAAATATAAACAAATAACTTTTGGACACCCCCCATTACATGGCCAGGAAGTACTGCTACTACATATATAACTACAAACAAAACCTGGATGACGCACACAAAACAAATCAAGGCCACTCCCACCTCAACCCACTTGAGTTAAACAACAAAGAGAGATGCCCTTAACAGTTTATGGTATTTCATTATTAAAAAACACTGACCAAAGGCTGTCAAAAGGAACACCATACGTAATGCATAGTAACAAACTAAAAGTTATGTACTCACCATAACTAGGTATCTGTGTTGTCCATTTTCATTCTTCCTCAAACAGGGTTGGATCAGACTCTGCCACAAGCCTGACTTTGGACCCAACTCTCAAGC
Source organism: Protopterus annectens (assembly GCF_019279795.1). Taxonomy (NCBI): domain Eukaryota; kingdom Metazoa; phylum Chordata; order Ceratodontiformes; family Protopteridae; genus Protopterus; species Protopterus annectens. Next base: position 85,849,582 of record NC_056744.1, on the reverse strand, counting down.
TCCTCCCTCTACCCAAAATGCCCTTGCCAATCCTCAATACCACATACAAAGTTTGTTGCCATAAAGTCCCTATAGCTAGACAGAAAAAGGACAGCTGAGAAAACACGGCTCAAACCCAGAACTGTAAGTTTCAATAAACAATCCAACAGGTTCCTCCTTAAGATTTAAGGATAGGGAATGGATGGAAGAGAAGTTGAAGGATGAAAATGGCCAACACAGTTGCCTAGTTATGGTAAATACATAACTTGTAAATCTGACCTTGTCCTTTCCATTCAACACATGGGACAAAGCCACCAGCTACTTTGATCTTGAGTGGCCCCCATGGAAGGATATTGTAGAGTACCGCTGTCTGGATATTGGATCCAATTTGTAATGAGTGGCAAAGGTACGAGCATTGGACCAAGTATCAGCCGCACAAATAAACAGATGTTCTTGACCAAAAAGCAGATGAAGTAGCCATGGATCTAAATCAGTGGGCTTTGGGCAGTCTTGATAGAGAAATGCCCGGAGAAAAGATCCAAAAAGAAAAGCAATCTGTGATCCATTTAACTACAGCAACTTTAAAGTGGCTAACCCAGTGTTTTTGGTGAGAAAGAAAAATAATTGATCTGACTTCCTGATTTGCTATAAACTGTGCACATCTAGAAGGTATAGCAGGATTCTCCTTTAAATGGAAATGTTTGGAAAGATGACTGGTAAATGAATGGATTTGGTTAATGTTAGACTCAGAAGCCTATTAGACTTTGTAAAGTAACCCTATCTTTATGGAAAACAATGTAGGGGGTCTTTGATGAAAGAGCCTGCAGTTCAGAAATCTTTCTGGCCAAAATAATAGCTACTAAGATGGTTTTCCACGAAATAAACTTTAGGTCATTTTTTGCTGAAGTTCAAAGGGTTTTGGAGTTAGACCTTGTAGCACAACAGTCAGGATGGTTCACCTCCCTGAGATCCATCAGTGGTTTAAAGAGAAAAAAATTGCCTTTTAGAAATGCTTTACATAATTTAGAAAAAAATTTAGAAAAAAATTTAGAAAAAGCCAAAGAGTAATTTGTCTCCTGTATGAAAACTGGAAATGGCAGGCCACGCACTGCACTTTAATCATATTAGAACTAGCTCCTTAAAAAAAAAAAAAATATACAAGGAGAGCAGAAACCAGGGCAGAAAAAGGGTCTTCATTTTTTAATGACCAAAGAGAGAAACTCATTCACTTATTCTTGTAAATTTTCCTGGTGGAATCTTTTTGAGAGGATAATAAAATGGCATATACTGACGAAGAAAAACTTTTAGTTATGTACTTACCATAACTTTAGATGTTTGGGATCCATCTCGCCTACATTCAGTACTGATGGGCTCTGAGCCGATCCCTTGGCTCCGACTCGGCACGTTATGCTATAGAGCGAAGCCTCTTATTGGCTGAGCTATTTCTTATCCCAGGATGCACCACCACTAATCCCCCAGATCTTGTTTGTCCGCATTCATGCACACATACACAACTTGTTTATATAACATTGCCAGATGTTTCAAGATGAAACAGGATTCGGACCTTCTGATATCCTCTGATCTCCAAGGAAGAGGAAAGGAGGGTGGGTTATTGGGAATGTAGGCGAGATGGATCCCAAACATCTAAAGTTATGGTAAGTACATAACTAAAAGATGTTATGTGATCCTATCTCGCCTACATTCAGTACTGATGGGACAGTGTCCCTAGCACCTAAATCCTGGGTGGCTCACTGGAAAACACTCCTGAGCACTGTGGAACCAAATGAAGCTCGTCCTCTAGATGCCACATCCAATTTGTAGTGGGAAATGAAAGTGCAGGGAAGACCACGTAGCCGCAGCACAAATGTCAGTAATGGCAAGCTTAGAATGGAATGCTATTGAAGTAGCCATAGCTCTTGTAGAATGAGCTTTGACAGAGGTCGTAAGCTCTTTATTAGAAGAGGAATAAGCTTGAGTAATACAGTCCCTGATCCATTTGGCAATAGTGACCTTTGTGACGGCTATGCCCAATTTATTATCCGAAAAGGATACAAACAATTGATCTGTTTTCCTTGTTTGTTTGGTCCTATCTAAATAAAAACGCAATTGCCTGTGGACATCTAATGTGTGGAATATGTATTCCACTTTGTTTGAATACTTCGGAAAGAAGACTGGAAGTTCTAATGACTGTTGTAGGCAAAAACTGGAACAAACCTTAGGGACAAAGGATGGATTTGGCCTGAGAGATGCTCTATCTTTGTGAAAAACCAAGTACGGAGGTTTTACAGACAAAGCTTGAAGCTCTGAAACCCCTCTGGCAGAAGTAATCGCAACCAGAAAGGCAGTTTTCCACGATAGAAATTTTAAATCACATGTTGCTGCCGGTTCGAAGGGGGGAGAAGTTAAGGCACGTAACACCACATCAAGATCCCATGGAGGAGCAGGATGAGAAATTGGAGGTCGTAAAAGCGCAGCACCTTTCATGAAGGTCTTACACAATCTGTTGCTCATTAAAGATGGGTTTATAGACTCGTGAAAATTGGAAATAGCTGCCAATTGAACCTTGATGGTAGAGACTGAAGAGCCTTGATTGAAAAGGAGAGTTAGAAATTTCAGGACTTCTGATATGGGAATAGTGATGGGATCCAGACCCCGGAGTTGAGCCCAAATAGCAAATCTCTTCCATTTGCTAGAATACAATTTCTTAGTAGCAGACTTGTGGGCTGAAGATAAGATGTGTACAACTTCCGGGTCTAAGGTATGATTCCTGACTATAGTCGGAAGATGAGGAGCCAAGCCGTCAATTTTAAGGTGTGGAGTGACTGGTGGAGTAGTCCCGGCTGATGAACCAATAGGTCTGGGATCTGATCCAGGAACCATGGACCTTCCAGTGCATATTTCCGAAGATAGGGGAACCATACCTGACGAGGCCAGTAAGGAGCAACTAAGATCATTTTGCTCCCCAAGTGAGACGCCTTTTGGATCACTCTGGGAAGGAGGGGAACAGGGGGAAAAGCATAAAGTAAACCGGTGGGCCACGGATGGGCTAGTGCGTCCATAGGGCTCTCCCCCGGAGCCGGAGTGAGGGAGAAGAACTTTTTGCACTTCGCATTCAGCGGGGTTGCGAAGAGGTCGCAATAAGGAATTCCCCATTTGCTGAAAATCTGATTTGCAACGGTGATGTTCAGAGACCACTCGTGTGGAAAGAGGATAGTTCTGCTCAGTCTGTCGGCTATCACATTGGACTTGCCAGGGATACGAGTCGCCACTAGAAAACGTTTGGTCGACACTGCCATTCCCAAACTCTCCTGGCCTCTCTGCAAAGAGGATAGGATCTGGTCCCTCCCTGTTTGTTCAGGTACCAGACAACTGACATGTCGGAGTGAACGGCAATTATGCCCTGAGGGAGGTAATCGTGAAGGGCTTGTAGGGACAGAAGCACCGCCCTTATTTCCAAGATGTTGATATGAAGTAGGGTCTCTTCCGAATGCCATTTGCCTTGGACTGACCTGCCCAGGGAATGCCCCCCCACCCCATCTGGGAGGCGTCCGTAGTCAAAGTGGCCACAGGAGGAGGTGGAACAAAGGGTCGTCCCTGATCCAGATTGGAGGGCACCAGCCACCAGCGAAGGTCCCGTTTGCAGGTTTCCGTGATCCATACGAGGTGACGGAGAGGGAGATCCTGAAAGGACCACTGAGTTGAAAGAAGCCACTGGAGAATTCTCATGTGTAACCTTGCTAGGGGAACTAGAAGAACCGTGGCGGACATAGATCCCAATAGCTGCAGGACCATTCTGGCTGGGGCTTTGGATCTGGGAAGTAAGGCATGAACTTGAGCCTGTATGGTTTGTATCCTTTCTGTAGGTAGATAGACCCACATTCGGTTCTCTACTCCGATGAATCTTATGCGTTGAGATGGCAGCAACACAGACTTTGGCCAATTGAAGGTGATTCCAAGGGAAGTGCCCAGTGATATCGTGGCTTGTAGGCTCCGCAATAGAAGATGCTTGGAGGTGGCAGTTAGGAGCCAGTCGTCTAGATACGGAAACACCTGGAATCCTAGACTTCTCAGGTGAGCAGTCACGACCGCCAAACATTTGGTGAACACCCTGGGGGCTGTGGTGAGACCAAAGGGCAGCACGCGGAACTGAAAATGACTGTCTCCTAGGCTGAAGCGCAGATGTCTCCTGGATGCTTGATGTACCATGATATGGTAATAAGCGTCCTTGAGATCTATGGAGCACATCCAAACACCTTTCTCCAGCAGTGGGAGAATGGATTGTAGGGTGACCATTCGGAACTTGGACTTTTTGACTGAACGGTTTAGAATGCTGAGATCCAAAATGGGCAAGTCCCCGGTCTTTTTTGGCACCAAAAAGAATCTTGAGCAAGTCCCTAATCCGATCTGGTCTGCAGGGACCGGTTGGATGACTCCTTTTTGCAGCAGCTTTGAAACTTCTGAGGCTGCAATTTCCCGTTGACTGGGTGGCGGGTCCGGGATTTTTTTGGACTGAGGTGGGGAGTGAGAAAATGATAGCGTAACCTCCAGCAATAATTCGAAGCACCCATCGGTCCTGAGTGATACCTTCCCAGGCTTTTAGGTGCCTCGAAAAACGACCCCCGACTGGCTCCAGAGCTGCACAGTCAGGCAATCCCTCAGGGACTGTGAAAGGCTGAAGAGCCACGAAAGGACTCGCGGTCTCCAGTGTTGCGGGGGCCTCTGCGACGGCGTCTTCCAGAAGAATTTCCCCCTCCTCTGCCTCTAGAAGGGGTGTGAGAGGTACCTGCTGTGAGAGGTAAGACTTCTGAGATCTATGGAACCACATTTTCCCTCCACTTTTAGCCTTGGGGTAAGGCCGAAAAGGAGTGGAAAATCGTGCCTCAATGGCAGTCAAAGTCTTACCTTCTTGCTCGCAGCGGGTCAGTGTGTCCTTTACCTTGGGTCCAAACAAAGAGGACCCATCAAAGGGGGCGTCGGCAAAGGAAGACTTAAAGGCCTCCGCAAAATGACACAGGCGGAGCCAGGCTTGCCTCCGTAGAGCAATGCCTGTACCCGCCGCTCTACTCGCCCCTTCGGCCGCATAAGAAATGAGCCTCATGGACGAGTTTGATATGGACGACAGCGTAGCCAGCTGAGAGCCAACCATCTGGGCCAGCTGCTCAGGCAGGTTACCCAAGAGGGTATCTGAAAGTTCCTTAATCAGATCCCTCTGAAATCTGGTAAAGTGCGTTAGATAGTTCAGGGACCTTAAAGTAAAGGCCGCTGAACTTAGGGTGCGCTTACCGTACCGATCCATGCTCCTAGACTCCTTATTAGGAGGATGGACGGACGTCGAAGCCTCTGCTACATCTTGCTGGGTAGCAGATGCCACCACCAAGGCATCTACAGCCACACCTTTCATCAAGAACTCCTTTTCTGGGGGTGCTGACAGGAACTTATCTGGACGAGCAGGCACCGGTTCCACAGAGTCTGGGTGTTCCCACGCCCTTCGACAGATCAAATCTAGAAGCTTGTCGAAGGGCGGAGACACCCAGGAGGCGGAGGGCTGAGCCCCGAAGGCCTTAAGGAACACAGACACATCAGCAGAAGGGGGTTTGGATTGCCAGCCGCCTCGTTGTTTAAGGGCTTCCAGGATGTCTGCAAAGGAGACATCATCTGAGGACAACTTAGTGGACCCCTCTGCATCATCAAGATCAGTGTCTGATGTGAGAGACTCATCGGGGGAGTCAACGTGCTTCCTCTTGCACGATCTTTTCCTGGGGGGTTCCTCCGAAGAAGCTTCAGAGGGACCTCCAGGAGGGGGGGAACCCCCAGTGGGGGTAACCTCAGGCCCCGGGGCTCCGCTGTCTAAGGACAGGGGGACTGCCAAAGACCCAGTCTCCGTATGCAGGGAAGGTGCTGGGGAGACAGTGGAAGTAGCCAAAGAAGATTTGGCTAACGCACTCCTCATGGCCCTGAAGGCGGGACCACCAGAATCCTGGGAAGGTCCCACCTCCGTGGCCACAACGGTAGATGGTACCCCCGTAGTCGATGCACCGAGAGGAAGGTTTGGGACCGAAAACATCAATCCCAAAGCGTCCCCCCAGGGGCAGACAGAGGAGGTCCGCGTACAGAACTCAGACTCGAGAGCTGGGGTTGGAGTAAGGGTCTGGCCCGACCCGAAAACCTCCATCGGCTACACCAGCACCGGCTCCAACGGTGCCGAGGCTGTTGGAGGAGGAACCATAACAGGGTGGACCATCGGCTCTGAAGCCGAATGGGCTGGAGCCGAAACTAACTTTTGGAACACCGGAGACTGGAAATGTCTTAGGAGCACCCTGTCGATGTCTGAATCAGACATCTTGGAGGATCTAGATGACACCGATCGGGTCCGAACAGACTTCTCCATCGGCTCCATAGGACTAGGGGACCGGCTCCGAATGGATTCGACTACTATCGGTTCAGAGGGAGACCTCAAAACAATTTCCCTCAGTGCCGATAAGGACTTCGGCGCCGAAGGGGAAGAGTCTGAGCCAGCAACCCTCATCGGCTCCAAAATCAGTGGAGCCGATGAAGGTGACCCGCCTCTCGATGCCCCAGTCCTCGGCTCCGAAACCAGAGGGGTCGAGACTGGAGGCATCGAGGCAGACCGTTCCGCCCTCGGCTCCGAAGTCCGTGGAGCCGATGGAGAAGCCTGCCTAGGTTTCTTGGCAGTCGGTTCCGACAGACTGGTCGGAGCCGACGCTTTTTTCTTCTTGGTAGGAGAGGAAGAGGAAGATAAGGCCTCCTCGAAGGAGGGTTTAATCAGCCCTTTTAATATTAATTTATTCTTCCTCTCTTGAAGAACTCTAGCAGAAAAGGCGTGACACACGCTACAGGACTCCTGTAGGTGCTTGGCGCCTAAACAATATATGCACGAGGAGTGGTCGTCAGTTATCGACATTTTGCAACCACACCTCGCGCACTTTTTAAACCCAGAGGGTCTATGTTCCTTAGACATGCTGACTAACAGGTCACTAAAAAAACAAGTTAAAGTAGCAATTTAGTGAAGGATTTTACCACAAGGAAAACTGAAAACCAAGTTTTTTTTTTTTTTTTTTACACAAGACAATGCTAGAACAAAACACACTATCGGGACAAAAATCACTGAAATGGAGGGTCAAGACCCTCTAACTTAAGCATGTACTTGACCTCCTGAAAAAATCAAAGACGCTAGATAAGAATAGGGGAAGGCCCCTCTAACTTACGGGAAACCTTCCCTTAACCCAAAACACAAATTTTCTCAACAAAAGTTATCAAAAACCACTCGTACAACAACAATAGCTGTTAAAACAGCTTTTGGGGTAAAAATAGCAAAATTCCTGACAGGAAACTTTGAAGAAAACAGTACTTAGCTCAGCCAAGTTTGAGACCACATCCTAGCTTGTAAGCGGCAAACGAGATCTGGGGGATTAGTGGTGGTGCATCCTGGGATAAGAAATAGCTCAGCCAATAAGAGGCTTCGCTCTATAGCATAGCGTACAGAGTCGGAGCCGAGGGATCGGCTCCGAGCCCATCAGTACTGAATGTAGGCGAGATAGGATCACATAACTGGGCTGACAATTACCATAAGTGGAGAAACCCTGTGGTCAGTTTGAGGACCTGGACATTGGGATGACTCATCCCCAATGGGCCCGAGAGGAGATCCGGAATGGGTTCCAGTATCCATGAAGGATAACAAATAGCAGACCAAAGGGGAACCACCCCTGTCGAGGCCAGTAGGGGGCAAGGAGGATGACTGAGCTCTTCAACTGGTTTGTTTTCTGTAGAAACTTAGGAATTAACGGAAGTGGAGGATATGAATAAAGGAGACCGGATGGCCAAACGTGGACAGCAGCATCTGTTTGCGACTCTCCAATGGGAATCAGGGCAAATTACCTGCTGCACTTGCTGTTGTGGGTGAAGAGGTTGTAGCAAGGAAGGCCCAAACAACTGGAATTCTCTTCTGCCACAGATTGTTTGAGATACCACATATGAGGCATTAGAATGGACCTGCTTAATCTGTTTGGCGACATGATTGGTTTCCACAGAATGTGCACTGCAACTGTAAAGCGGTTTGAGGAGATCGGCCAATGCCACACACTCATGGCCCCTCTGCAAAGAGGGCAGTATTGGATTTCCCCCTTGTTTGCTGATGTAGCAGACATACTGTTGGTCTGAAATCGCAATAACCCCTATGGAAAGAGTTGCAGGCATTCCTATCTTGGACCATCCTTCCCCAAGAAAAGCCCCCCAACTGGGAGGCATCAATAGTCACTGTGGCCATCGCAGGCAGTAAAACAAAGGGTCGGCCTAGATACGTCATCCAATTGGCTCCACCACTCAGTACGACGTCTGCAAATTGCAGTAAGCTTGACTGGAAAGGATAGGTATTGCTGACAAATAGGCCACTGAAGAACACACAGTATCTTGCGAAGGAAGTAATACTACTGCTGCCGTCATTGATCCTACTGCTTGAAGAATGAGTCTGGCTGGAGAAAATGGAGGGGAAAGGATCGGATGAACCTGATATCGGAATACCTCTATGCAATGAGTTGGTACTGATGCAATTTGCATTGAAGTGTTCAGATGTGCACAGCTAAACTCCAGGCTCTGAACTGGTGACAGTTTTGATTTTGCATCACTGATTACTATTCCCAGTAAGTGACCAATCTGGAGTAAATGGTCCCTGGACTGTTGAAGGAGAAACAGAGGGGTAGGTGAGGAGCCAACGGCCTAGATATGGAAACAATCCTTTGAATCTCAGGTGAGCTGCCACCACTGCCATACATCTGGTAAACACTCTGGAGGCTGTGGCAAGTTCAAAAAGCAGGCTCTGAATTGGTAAGGACCAATTCCCAACCAAAAGTGCAAATGGCTTCTGGAGCGCCTGTCTATTCTGATGAGATGGTACTCATCCTGAAGATCTATACAGCATATCCAATCATGCTTGCAAAGAAAAGGCAGAATGGACTGTACTGTGACCATTTAAATTTTGACTTTCACATACTGATTCAATTTGCTCAGATCCAGAACTGGTCTGAGGTCTCCTGTCTTCTTGAGCACTAAAGAGAAGTGCAAGTTCCAAATCCTACTTTGTCTGCTGTGACCTCTTCAATGACACTTGTCCATCAGCTTTAAAATGTCTTGTGCTGCCGCCTTCCTCTGACTGGGTGGAATGTTGGGAAGCTTCTTTCTTTTACAGAAAAGTAGTTGTAAAAATGGAATGGAATAGCCTCTGGATATTATTTTTTTAGCACCCATGAATCTTCAATTTGCCCAGGCATCTGGGTGCAACAATCTTCCCCCCTGACTGCCTCCAGAATCAGTCAGGCAGCAGGTTCAGGAGAACCAAAAGGGTCTCTCCTGAAAAATTGCAGAAACCCTGTTTTATTTTATTTATTTTTTTTTTACAGGCAGTCTCTGCCTCTAGAGTGACATCTACCACTAGAATGTACTCCTCTGCCTCTGGAGTTGTCCCTGCAGAGATCTTGGAAAGATCCTGGAGATTTACAGGAACACATTTTCTTACTGTCTCTCCGATTCCTAGAAAAGGTTTGTTGAGGGATTGAAAACTTGAATCCCAAGGCAGTCAGTCTTCCCTTCTTGTTTGCTGTAGGTAAGAGTTTCTTTAACGGATAGACCAAATAAGGACATGTCAAAGGGAGCACTGATGAGAAGTCTTAAAAGGCTCCACAAAGTTGCATAATCACATCCAGGCATATCTCCTTATGACAATGCCTGAACCAGCAGCCCATGATGTGTCATGGACTCAGAGAATTTGATAGTTCTTTAGTCAAATCTCTTTGTAGTCTTGTGAAAAGTGCCAGGTAATTAAGAAACCTCAAGGTGAAGGTCACCGAGACAGAGACTCTTTCCAAATATGTCCAGTGCCCCAGACCTTTTGTTTGGCAGATACAGCTCTGTTCTGCTAGCTCTTTTTTTAGTGGCTGCCACCACCACCACAGATACGGCTCTGTTCTGCTAGCTCTTTTCTAGTGGCTGCCACCACCACCACAGCATCTACTGGGACTCCTTTGCTCCAGTGGGGTCTACCTTTGGGAGGAGCTAAGAATGTGTCCGGTCATTTTTGATTGAGTTACAGTATTCAGCTCCTTCCATGCCCGGCAGGATTTGTTCATCCTCCAGGAGAGGAGAGTAACCAAAGATGGTGATGGGCCAGAACTGAAAGCTTCCAAAAATACTGACTTTTCTGAAGGATTTTTGGAAGACCAACCACCTTTCTGTCTGAAGATCCCTAATATGGTTTCCAAAGGAAATGATCTGGTGGTTGTGTCTTTTGGCTTTTCCCTGTTAGAGGTCGCCACAGCAGAACTCTGGTCCGCTAATGACTGGCAGTTGATTTTTACGTACCGAGATGCCAGCTCTGACGCACAACCTTCAATGAAGGTACGCCCACTCACGCACATCTCCATGCAGAAGACGCTCTAGCTGAGAATCGAACCGGACAGCGTTGATCTGGTGATTATCGAAATTAATATTAGGGACATATTCTGATGGCAAATCTGTGCACCTCATCTTACAGGTTCTCTTCCGATGGATCTCCTCCAGAGATTTCAAGGGAGATATCTGAATGGGGGGGGGGGGTTCCTCTATGGGAACTGTCCCTGAGGAATAGGCCCGATAGACTCAGGGCTCAGAACTGAGAAAGGGATATAGGGATTGGAACAGAGATGACAAACCGGTTGTCTAGAAAGAGAAAAAGCCCACTCCACAGCCTCAAAAGGTAGACAGGCCCAGAGAAGCAGTGGCCACCTGCACTGGAGCTGAGACTTCTGGTACAGTTAGATCACAACTCCTACCACACCCATGCCTTGAAAATGGAACAATAACCAAACTATCCAGCGCCAAGGTTCCAAGGGGCAGGGATAGATCTGTTATCATCAGAGTAGATCTCTGGCCCACGGATAAGATAGACACACTTCGGCTCCAGGACAATTCTGATCCAAAGGCATAAGAATGGACCTAGCCAGGGATGCTGTTGGTATAGAAGAGATTTTCTTCGAATTTGACACCGGACCTATGATGGCTGTTGGATCCTGGGGCTTCAAAACTGTGGGAGGGATTGGAGAAGTGTATTCACTGTTGTAGTCCTGGCTTGTGGGATTTCCTGCTGTGGAAGCGACTGGCCAGCCTGACTACTCTAGTAAAAAAGTCTTCCCACCTATGACCGGTGGATGCACCTGACTGACATCAGTACGCCTAGGTATAAGTGGAGTGCACCTACATCATTAACTCAGTTGTTTTCTTGCCACTTGTAGTTCACCCCCCCCCCCCCAACAAGAGCAGCAGGTCAAGACTGGATAGACTGGGCAAGGATCCCTGGGCAGGAGAGAGCGGACAGTAGGGGTCCATGACACATGGAACAGCAGGTCAAGACCAGATGGATAGGTCAAGTATCCCTAGGCAGGCAGGAGTGCAGAGGAGGGATCCTCGGCACATAAGAAAAAGTAATAGCCTCCCTGAAGGCTAGTGAGGGAAGGAGGGCGGGAAAGATGACTGCAACAGTGAATAAATTTGAACATCTATGTTTATGGTAAGTGTACACAAGTGTACTATGTTCTTCATATTTCACTGTTGCACGTTGTGGGAAGATTCACAAAGCTTAAAAGTAGGGAGGTGGTGAAGTAGGATGAGAAAGGGAGGTTAGAAGGGAAGCAGCGTTTAAACTAAAATGCAGTAGCATCTGGTGTCAAAAAGGTACAGAAGATCAAATGGCAGGCTCCTCTTTCTTTTGGTAGATACACCCTGATTGGAGGCAGTAGATGGCCCAGCTGTCTCAATGGAACTGGCCCTTCCAGACAAAGAGTACTTGGAATGAGGGGGAGAAACAGATCCCTTTGGAAATAGCCTGCAAGATACCGGTTCTCCTCCATTGAGGGAAATACTTGTAAAATTTCAATGGCCAGAAAAATCTGACAAGTTTTATAGTGGCCATGTAGTAGGGTAGCTGGCTATGGAAGGTTTGAGCAAGGAAGCATAACCTTCCCTCCAAACTGGGGATTTGGAGAGAAGAGACGTAGGTGCCTGGCTAGAAGAAAAGGAGGCATTAGTCCCCAGCTTGGATGGATGGTAGGATTAGGACTGATAACAGAGAGCCAGATTCCCCAACTGCAGAGAAAGGAAACAAGCAGACAGGATTCAGTGTCATAAGATAAATTTTTTTGTAAGACAAGAGTTAAGTAGCAAGATGGTATACAGGGTTCACCTGGGGGGGCCAGAAGTGGAAGGCCCTACCAAAGGGGTGGGCAAAGGTAGGTGAACGTGAGAGTATGAAGGCTGAAATAGCTGAAACCTGAGCCCTGCAAGATGGGTGAGAAAAGCCTAGAGAAGAGCAGTCAAGAGCTGGACTGGAAGAACTGGGATTTTGGCCCTGCTGGGCTCCTGATACAACTGTGCACCCCCAGTACAAAAGCCTTCTTATGCTGCTCAGGCTTTTCTGGAGCTAGGCCACCTGGCTTTCCTTAACATGTCCTGCACAAGCCAATGCATAGAAGTGGGGAAGGAGGAGATGTGTTATCAGGATTATACTTGGGTGCCCCAAGTTCCGTCTCCAAAGTCAGTGTAGTAGCACCTGAGGCCAGAGAGACCGATGCCAACCCCCCTCCCAACCTTGACAAAGCAACCTTCCAACAAATAGAGTAAGAAGATATACTCCAAGCTTATATGGGGATGGGTTACCAGGAAGGCTAATCAGAAGAAAGAACAGAGTAGGACTGATCAAACTGAAGCTATTAAGTCAGTCCATCAGTTTTGTGATTTCTACGTATTCTTGGGGGAAAAAAAGACATTGTTATGAAAGCTCATTCTCACTGTGTGCTTTCCCTAGGGGTGAGGAGTTCTTCTGTGGGGTCCCCCATCCCTCAGCCACGATAAGAGGAGTCTCCCAAGCAACTGCCACCTAAGGTTTCTGATTCTCTACTTGTTGGAACAGCACCCTCTGGATGAATAGAGTCCACTGGTGCCATCCTCTAAGGTTAGCTGGGGGGGGGGGCTGTAAAATCTATCCCCACAGCTAGATGATGAGGGTACAGATAGTTTTCTAGAGAGTTTTTGCACCATATGAGCATGTGTAATTTTCTGCAAGCAGGAATAGTACCCTTGGGTTTGACTTCTGTTTTGGGTGCAAGAGAAGCCCTTTGAGCTGATCGAAGCTCCAACTGTCCAAAAGCTTATTCGCTTCATTTACGTTGGTAACAGTAGTAAGAAAGTAAATGAAGTAGTCCTTGGAGGACTAAAGTTTGAGATTGCTGTAGCTGAGTGGAAGGTTTGAGGTTAGGGAAAGTCTTGGGTATAACCACACATGAACACCCCTTTAGGCTAGATATCAAATCTTTTCTGATTGAAGGAAGTTTTGACTGTAGGCCCCCTACCTTGTAAAGGTGCCACAAAGGTCTCCTCATGTGCATCCCGGCTTGGGGAGCAGGAAGATGGAAGTAGCTAAAAAAGCAAAGTCAGCCAGAGTTAAGAGAAGTTCCTGTCTGTAAGAAGATTTAATATGTAGAAGAGGTTATGTCTCCAATTCAATTACACAAAGCATGCCCTACTTAGCTTGTGTACAAACTGCTTCCTTCTGGGGTCATTTCTTTTTCCCCTTATCCATGAAGAATGATCTTCTCATGAGCAGCTGGTATCCATGAATTCGGCCTCCCAAGTTGCAAGGATTTAAGCACATGCCCAGCCTGCTTGCAATACATTAAACTGTTAGTCAGGGGAGCCACCCTTGCCTGGGGCAGGAAGGTTAGGGTCCAAAGGGATCCCACCCTAGAACCAAATTTTGTTTGAGGGTGAGCTTCAGATTCCAGGTTCCTAGCTGTTTAGTACGCTAGCTTTCTTAAAAGGCCAATTTATGTCATCCCCAGTTCCATTCCGCAAATTGAGAATGAAACTCTGTACCTTGCGTCAGTGAATCAAAACTTAACCGATATACCAGCTCTGAATCTTAGGGGTGCTGTGAAATCAGTTAACGCGTGTTTGTAACCAACTCTCAGCTGAGTAGTGTCATGCTAGTGGCCCAAGTACTGGGAAACAGCAAGAAGTGCACTTAGAGGACAGGTGGTCCCTGGGAAACCCTTAGTGTAGGACACAGTTTTAAGAGAATGAAGGGTGAAACTCCTGCAAAGGTCAGACAGAAAAGTCCTAAGACTAAAAAAAAAAAAGAAAGGACCAGATTGTTTGAAAAGTGACACAAACTCTTGTGGGGAGGAGGGGTAGGAAAGGTAGGAGTACATGCTATGAAAGGATCACAACTGTTCCCTTTCAGGGACTTGGGTATAGGAAGTCCCTAGTGATGCGTTAGATGAGGAGTCTCGGCAGAGACCCTGGTGAGGAGTGTGGCCCCTTAGCCTGTGGGCCTTTCTTTGGCCTGCAGTGGGTCAGGAAGAAAAAGTGCAAAGCTTGGTAGGGTAGTTTCTGCAGAAACGTGAGGGCTGCACCTGCACAATGGATTCAGTTGTCTGCACTGACTTAGCTCTGTCCTCCACCTCTAAGCTGCTGCTTGTGGGTCAAACAGTATCCAAGGTTGCATCCAAAGGTTTGGAATTTACATGCTCTGGGAGGTCTAGCTCTTAGCCATGTGTGCTTCCTAATGACAGACTACGTGGCTGCAGCCCTGCTAGCAGCCTGTAAAGCATCAAACCCAAAGTAAGGAAGAGTTGATCACTTGTGAAGTGGAACTGTAAATGTCCATTAATTTGTGAGATAAGGCCTTATTTTCAACGGTCAAAAGTTTTTGCTTCATCTGATTCAGCAGTGACTCTTGGTCGTTTATTACTTGCAACTGGCAGTTCAATGCCCTCATAGATAACATGGAAAAAGTGTATACTTTCTTGCCAAATCTTTCAAGAGCTCTACCCTGCATATCACTGGGTAGGGGATTCTTGGAAGTGCTGGTTCTGGAACCCTGGTGTCCAGGACCAAAAATCTGTGGATCTGCTGAAGGGTTTTTGATAAGGTGCTCATATGTGAAGCCATAACCCTGCAGAATGTGTCAATTTTTTGGGTGAAAGGGGGAAGGGAGTCTGGTCTCAAAGAGGATTCTAGAAAGAAATCAACCACTTCCAATACTGAGGATATTGCAAGGGAGGAATTCTCTGACCCTTTTCTTGGGTAGGGGATAACCTTGTTCTTCCCAATGTAAACATTCCCCAAGGGGGTGTAAAGTTTCCCCAAAGAATATGTCCTTCGAAGGGGGCCAAAGATAAGGTTTCCTCCAAGTCAGACTCCTGAAAGGGAGATGGGGAAGGGTCACCTGCAAAGGTTCAGCCCTCCTGGTCTCATAGGGGTCAGTAAGAACCTCAGGGATAGCATCTTTTTTCCATTTCCCAGAGACAAAGTCTGGGGGGGAAGAGGGGTCTGCCCAGTTACCAGGAAAAGCGGGTCCTCTGCCAATTTAATTACTTTTTAGACTGACAGCAGCTGGAAGGGCTGGAAAGACTAGATTTCCTAGTCGTGGGTTTTTGTTTTGGCCTGGAGGCATTGGAAATATGGACTTCTGAATACCTCTGAGGTATAATGGTAGAGCTATGTTTTGCCGGAAGCCAAGGCCTGCTTAGCAGTCTTGGACCTAACTGAACAGTGTTCAGCGACTGGTGAGAGTCTAAAGGGTTCCGACTGCATACCAGCCTCCAAAAGGGTCTTGGTAGAGGCTTTACCCATTACATTGACTGCGGGAGGGGGCTGCAAAGGTGCCTCACCAACTTCAGCAATAATCAGTTATGGAGGGCTGATGAACGGTTGTGTTCGTAAGGCCTAAGCTCAGCCTGTTTGCATTTAGTCAAATCAACTCTGGGATGTGGAATGGACACCATTCCACAAGGTGATACAGGGGACTCGCTAAGAAATCTTGCTAAAATATGTCAGCCCTACAGCTAACAGTGCTGGAGTTGAATCAAGCACAGAAATGACAATTACGGACACTGTGAACGGCCTAAACGAGTAACACTGACTTAAGAAAATACCAGTGTGGAATTTGTTTACCACAACGGAGGCAGTTATTAACTTTTGCTGACATTAGTTTAGAGAAAGGAAAAAGCTGGGTACATTGCTTTAGAAGTTTTCAGTCTGATGCAAACTGACCAACGCATGTGCAGCTTTGTCTGCTACAGGCTCCGATAGCAAGAAAGTGAGGCAATGATGTATGCAGAATCCACTTATACCCCAGCGTACTGACATCTGTCTAGTGCATCCAGCGGTCATAAAGAGATAGGGAAGACTATTACTCTGGTAGTTTGGCCAGCCAAAAGCTTCCACGGCAGGAAATCCCACAAGTCAGGACTGCAACACTAAAACAAGAACAGCACATACTACTATTAAAATAAGGTTGCTGCGTCAGTCAGCCAATGCTTTGGAATTAAAGGGGGGCACAAATGTTGAATTTGTTTTCCAGATGGGCGGCTCCGAGACAATAAACATTCTCTTTGTGGGCATCCGAGTTGAGGATTTTATGCCACAAGAAGTGCATTCCTGGAATCCTGTCAGTTTGTTAGCCATGAAAGGAGAGGTAAAACAAACAGTGCTACTAAAAAAAAAAAAAAAAAAAAAAAAAGCAATACAAGTAACATGAGAAACAACTTCAATTACCAGCAATGGTAAATCAAGAAAATACCCAGAGTTATAGGATAAAGAAGAAAATACAAAGTACAGTAAAAACGAAAACAGTGTAACAGTAAGGAACCTGACAATATAGCAAAACATTACAGAGTGACTGAGAAGCAAGAGAAGGAAGAATTATTTAGGCAAGATATAAAAAAAAAAACCTTACAAATCATTGAAAACATCGCTCGATTGAAGGACCCGCATCAGAGCACAATGGTGGCAAACGAGAACTGAGGTACTGAGGATGGACAAGGACATTATGGGTAGAGGGAAGAGCTCAAGAACTGGATCCAAAGTCTAGATTATGCGTCCGATTTGGATTACAGGAACGGATCCAAACCCATCTGTTGAGGAAGAATGAAAAGGACATCAGAGAAAAAGGTTCTACACAAAACAAAGGAGCTACAGTGGTAATGTTACAGCTGTAAGCATCTTAAGTTTAGTCTGTAATGGTAGCAATGCCACAACACAACGATTCTGCCCACATCAGCATGGAACACAAGATGGAGCACATCCACAAGTACCAGCAACCCGTAGTATCTACCACTTTCTGCAAAGTGATGGTTAAAACAAACAAAAAAGATTAATAAAGAAAAAATGGGTACTTACTGGTTCGGCAGTAGGGATATGCATTCCAGGCTTTCTCATGGAAAGTAAGAGCACCCTCTGGTGCAAGCACCCTTATAAAACCAGGTACTTTACTGAGGAGAGAGGGGGGAGAAAAAAAAACAAGAGATTGTGTTAGACGTCTAATTTCTCATGAACACAAAGCAGTGATACATTCTACACATCACAGTCCTAGACCATAGCACTTAACTTCTTGCAGCAAAAAATCTGGACAAAGTTAAAAACAATGGGGGGAGGGGCAAAGGACCAAAATGTAAAAAGTTGCTAAACTGACTAGTTTTGGACTATCATGCATTTTCTGAAGGACATGAAGTCTGAAACACAAATATATTCTTATTTAATGACATCAATCGTTAATTTGTCAGAAAACCACAAATTTTATGAAGAACAAAATATGCACATTCTGCAAAATTCTGGACAGTTGAAAGGTAATGTCCTAGGCACTAAAAGCTTTAAAAATACCAACAAACAGTGGCGCCTGCAGCCGCCGTCCCTCAAACAAACAGTGGCGCCTGCAGCCGCCGTCCCTCAAACAAACAGTGGCGCCTGCAGCCGCCGTCCCTCAAACAAACAGTGGCGCCTGCAGCCGCCGTCCCACAAACAAACAGTGGCGCCTGCAGCCGCCGTCCCACAAACAAACAGTGGCGCCAGCGGCGGTCCCACAAACAAACAGTGGCGCCTGCAGCCGCCGCCCCACAAACAAACAGTGGCGCCTGCAGCCGCCGTCCCACAAACAAACAGTGGCGCCTGCAGCCGCCGTCCCACAAACAGTGGCGCCTGCAGCCGCCGTCCCACAAACAGTGGCGCCTGCAGCCGCCGTCCCACAAACAGTACACAGTATGTATATTATATACATAGATGTATACGTACATATGCAAATATACATATACATACATATATATATATATATATATATATATATATACACACCCACATACACACACACACAATACATATATATACAGATAGATATATATATATATATATATATATATATATATCTCACACGCACACGTATATATGGAAATACACACACATCAATATATAAATACATACACTAAAAAAAATTGCAAAACCACAGAACAATTAGAATACAGTAAACAAATTTCCCAAACTATAGTGAAAGAAAGTCTGAAACAATCTTCTTTCAATGCTTCCGTTCAGTATTTAATTTTCCAGAACTTCATCAGAACACGTATATCACTACAATGTTATAATGCTATATAAAACTACCCTGTAAGTAATGTCATTTCCTATCTGAACCAGTTCAAAAACACATTTAATATTAATACTTTCATTTAACCCAGTAAGGACCTGCTTTAAAAAAAAATTGCCACCCAAATTCTAAAAACTTTAATACTCCATTCACATCTCCCTCAAGAGTCTTGAATACATTCTAAAACAATGAATATGAAGTACGCAAGACTGGCACACAACACTATGCTTACCAAGCCCATTTTTAGAATCTTTACTTTTAATGGCACAACAATGCCCTTTAATGCGCTCTACCACTTTCCTTGTAGTCTTCCCAATATAGACATCATAAGCCTCACAGAAACTCAAACTACATTTTTAGTATCACAGTTAAAATAATCTTTGATTTTAATAACAAAAAACACTGCGTCTTTAAACAAGATCTTTAAAAACATGCATATATTTATATAGCACAGTTCTCTCATTTATATACTGACAGAATGAATGCCTTACTAATATGATTACTGTGTTTTTCAAAGTAGGAGCATTCTAGTTTTTTTTTTTTTAAACTGAAAAATGAACCATTACCCGCCACATGAACCAGATCTTCATTCCTTTGAACAATATACCAGTTCTTACACAGAATTTCCCTAATACAATACATATCCCGGCTGATGGGTGGGGAAAATTTAAATGCATATCTTGTAAA